>NC_059281.1:657141-717141 GCF_017591435.1 Portunus trituberculatus
AACTTAGAATAATCGCTCGTGTGAAATGATTCACTTGAAAACGATTAAATCTTACAGTCATCCTAAGATTAGAGTTGGACGGAGTCAGCGGCCCGATCGAAACCCGTCATTACCAAATTCCTCAATTTTGTCAATTCTAGAGACTAGAAATTTAATCCTATACACGTATACATCGTTGTACGATCTACTTCAATTCTAAAGGAACATTAGTAATAGTTTTTGGGGCGATTTTATTAAAATGTGTATAAAGAACAACCTAGTGTATGAACTGTGAAAAATAAAGATTATATCAACAAAAGCAAATAGAATGCAACGTTTGTCATAAAAACAAAAGGATGCAACTGTTAGTTTCTTCCGGAAAATTCTTCAGAAAATTGCAGAATCTGTAAAATCAAGGTCAAGTTTCAGGAAATCATAAAACAATTTATTCGTCTTCTTTAGCTAGTCTTTGTCTCATGATTTTTTTCCTTCTTTTTCCTAGCTTATGTTCTTCTAAGTCTTCTCTGATACACGCTACATTGACGGCTACAAGAGCACAGTCTATATCTTCATCACTGAATAAAGAGACCATGTGCAGACACAGTCATCTCACGGAAGAGAGACCATGTCCACACACAGTCATCTCACGGAAGATCTGAAGTAAAATCAGTTCCTACATATAACATTGAGGGTGGAGCTTGAACGGAATTGGAAGGGAGGCCATTTAATAAATGAACTTACGTACTTAAAGTAAAAACGTCATAAAAATGGAGGCAGAGGGAAGGACTCCACTAGCAACACTTTACCCTTTTTTTACGTTATGGCTTATAGCGCCTGTTGGTCTACTTGAGAAGAGTATGGGAAGCGCTTTTCACCTACCCATTAGCGGCGCAGTCAATTTTATAGTATAATGGTACTCATATTAGGGCCCATATTACCCGCCAAGTGCATCTTTAGTGTAACAATCAAGAACCTGGGTATCATGGTGACATGTAGGTAACTTGAAACCACTGGACAGATGAGTTTCAAGGCGGCACATAATCGGATTCGATCCTACGCATGGACGTCTGCCCGATCCCACGCTCATCACCATATCCACTAAGCCAATGAATCTCGACAGGACAGTGTCGTAGAAGTCATTTTAATCATATTATCTCTCCCTTGAGATTTGCTTTATTAGTCTACTTCCTTATATATATATATATATATATATATATATATATATATATATATATATATATATATATATATATATATATATATATATATATATATATATATATATATATATATATATATATATATATATATATATATATATATATATATATATATATATATATAGATAGATAGATAGATAGATAGATAGATAGATAGATATATAGATATATATATATATATATATATATATATATATATATATATATATATATATATATATATATATATATATATATATATATATATATATATATATATATATATATATATATATATATATATATATATATATATATATATATATATATATATGCCATGAAGTGGAACAGGTTGGTGAGTTGGTGGTGTAAGGAAATTCAGGAATCGCAGGAGTACTTTATTACTCTAACGTTTCGCTTACAAGGCTTCTTCAGAGAATAATTAATAACGTTAAAGATAAGGGTGGGATAGACAGTGGGGGGGAAATAAGAGATGAGTGGAAGAAATAGTGGGGGTGAAAAGAGAAGAAATACAGTGGCAGAGGGTAAAGTTGGCGGGCAAACCGCCTTGCTGATCTTTAATGTGTTTTGCGCCTTGGCCAATCAGTGGTCATGGTTGCTCGGCGGTGTCTGATCTTGAGTAGGGAGCAGAGGTGAAGCTTGAAGTTTTTGCGTGTAATTCACTGTTTGATCTGCTGCAGTCTCTGACGAGACAGCCAGAAGTTATCCTACGGAACGAGCTCAGGGCTCATTATTTCTGATCTTCGGATAGGCCTGAGACCAGGCACACACCACACACCGGGACAACAAGGTCACAACTCCTCGATTTACATTCCGTACCTACTCACTGCTAGGTGAACAGGGGCTACACGTGAAAGGAGACACACCCAACTATCTCTACCCGGCCGGGGAATCGAACCCCGGTCCTCTGGCTTATGAAGCCAGCGCTCTAACCACTGAGCTACCAGGCTGTGTGTATTTGTAAGTTTGTTTGGGAGAATTCATCTGGGTTATTCGTGTTGTTACGTGTATACAGGGTCTGGTGGTTTACTTGTAAGGGTGGTTGTAGGTTTTCTAAACCAGGAGTGATCTTTGTTGTGTTCATGTTCTTGTATGATATTGTTGAATGTGATGTCTCTGAGTGTGTGTGTGAGTGTGTGTAATGTTTTGTTGCCTCTATTGAACAGTGTGATGTTGATGGGTGTTATATTGGCAAGTGTGTGCAGCTCTTCGGTAGTGTGACTGTATGGATGCCTGATATCGAAAGCAAATTTGATTGCTATGTTTTGTTTCTTTTGTAATTTGTTTAGTTGGGTTTTAGATAGTGCGTTGAGGGCGTAAGCAGGATATGTTAGAAATGGGAGCACGCACGCTTTTACTAGGTGTAGTTTTATGTTGTTGTTTAACCCTTTAAGCGCCAACGTTCCCATTTTGGGAACATGGGAGTAAATATTCACCAAAAGAAACCTAATTATTTCATTGCTCTCAATGAGCACTAAAATGGTTTGGCTGATGTTGATTATGTAATATATATGGTTGTACTGTATGCAATCAAGAAATTAATATATTTTTTTAATATTTCAAAATTGTCATTTTAGTTATCTTGAGTGTTTTTCTCCTGAATTTCACCATTGCTCAGATTTCCCGTCCAATGATTGCAATACATTGTTTCATCTTTCGTCAGACACTAATTTTTTAGATGAGACAATCAGAATGATGAAATTATTTTTGGTTTGCGATTCATAAGAAGAAAATTTATATGTTCCCAAAATGGGAACGTTGGCATGTTGTCTTATGTAAATCTATGTGCTTCTAAGAGGTAACGTGTGAAGACTGAGACACGTTGGATCCTGCAGTAGCCTAATACAACCGTGCAATATATAAGGCCACTGTCCCTGTCCCTGCTATCATTCGGTAATACGTAAATTCCTAGGCCTATTGCTTATAAGTGGATACCACAGTCTGCCATCTGAAAATGATTATTGGTCCACAAGTGAAGATTTGGTAGCACCTGTATTTGCCAAAACAATGAGCAGGGACAGATTCCGTACCATCAAAAGGTACCTGCACCTTGCTGATAACTCAAATCTAGCAGGCTCAAAGATGGCCAAGGTCTTGCCCTTACTTGAAATGATAAGAAGTAACTGCCAAAAGTTTGGTGTTTTCATGAACTACTAAGCATTGATGAATCTATGATTCCGTATCATGGTCATCACTCTGCTAAGCAGTTCATAAGGAACAAACCAATAAGATTTGGCTATAAAATGTGGATGCTATGTGGAGTAGATGGATATCCATACAATTTTTCCATCTATTGTGGCAAAGAGGGTGACTCGAAGACTCGACAACTGGGGTCACATGTCGTGATGTCAATGTTGCAGCCAGTTGAAAGTCCTGACCACCATGTAGTGTTCTTTGACAATTTCTTCACAAGCCATGGATTACTGACAGAACTCACTGCAAAAGGGTTTCGAGCCTGTGGAACTGTTCGAGATAACAGAACAGGCAAGTGTCCTCTCCCCTCAAAGAAAGAAGTTGAAAAAAAAGAACGAGGCTATTTTGACTACAAATCAGATGGTACAGTATTGTGTGTCAAATGGAATGACAACTCTAGTGTGACAGTTGCCAGCAACTACTATGGTGTAAATCCAATTCACAAAGTAGAACGACGTGTGAGGAAAGAGAACAAGAAAGCAGTTGAGCAGCCACATCTCATTCACATGTACAACAAGGGAATGGGAGGCGTTGATGTGTGTGACAGAATGTTGTCCTCTTACAGGCCGCGTTTGCGTTCAAAGAAATGGTGGTGGAACATTTTCTCAAACATGCTAAATCTGACAGTGGTGGCTGCTTTCAGATTCTACCAATATATTGGTGGATCGGCAGGTATGTCACATATAATGTTCAGGAGAGAAATTGCTCGAGCAATGGTAAAGGTTCAAGAACACAGGAAGAGACTTGGAGGACCCTCCGTACAGCCAGCAAAAGCAGTGAGGTACGACGGAGTGAATCACATTCTGGACTCATGCACTCAAGGTAGATGCTGCCTCTGTATGAAGAACACACGACTGCAGTGCACAAAATGTGGAAAGAGACTCCACAAGGTGTGCAGTGAAGCCTATCATCAGAAGTAAACTAGTACCAAACATAAATAAATGGAAATAGTCTGTTATTCACAAGAATAAATATATATTTTTTTCAACTGGAATCATGGACTTGCATGTTTTTTTTTGTGAGATTTATATGTTCAGTATCATATAGCGGCAATAAATGAATAAAAATTGTGAAGGCTTGTTTTCATATCATCAGGATATGTTTGTGTCATGTATCATGCCAACGTTCCCATTTTGGGAACATGAAAAATTCATATGAAAATAGTATTGTAACGTAAAAACAAAAGTCGGAGTGTCATCAGCCAACATCTAAGACCTTCTAATCCAAAAATGAAAGAAAAGCATTCAGAGGAAGATAGGTCAGCCATTAAAGGGTTAATGTTTGAAAACGTCTCATGGTGTTGATGGCTATCTGGGCTTTTCTTGTTATTTCATGGACGTGTTTCGCGTAACCGCTTCTGCCAAGCGTGAGTCCTAATAATTTTGCCTCTGTGGCATATGGTATGTTATTTCCATTTATGTTAACTGGTTTTAGGTTTCTTGATGTTATGGGGAGGAGTGTGAATTTTTGCATGTTTGTTTAAATTTTCCATTTATGTTCAAAGGTGTTGATGTTTTTAATTTCTTTTTCAATATTTTTGGCAAAGATGTTCTTGGACTTCCCAGCATATGTGATGATTTGTGTTATGTCGTCTGCGTATATAATGTGTGT
Source organism: Portunus trituberculatus (assembly GCF_017591435.1). Taxonomy (NCBI): domain Eukaryota; kingdom Metazoa; phylum Arthropoda; class Malacostraca; order Decapoda; family Portunidae; genus Portunus; species Portunus trituberculatus. The sequence continues at coordinate 662,145 of NC_059281.1, forward strand.
GCTGTCTGTGATAGGTGTAGGTGTGTTGTGTGTGTATAGTGTGTATAGGGTAGGCGAGATTGAACTTCCTTGAGGCACCCCGCTGAGTAGTTGGAATGGTGGACCTGTGTAGCTGTGTATAGATATGGCTGCTGTACGGTTGTCAAGAAAGCTACATAGTAGTTTTTTGAGTAATGCTGGCATATCGGTGTTGTCGATTTTATATTTTAGTCCCTTTTGCCATACCTTGTCAAAAGCTTTTGACACATCACGGAGAGCTATGCAACATTATTTTTTGTCAGTTAGAGTTTCGCCTAGCACTTCTGTTAAGATAGCGGTAGCTGTGTCCGTGGAGCGGGCGGGGCGGAATCCGTGCTGTGTATTGGGGAGGATGTTATTTGTTTCAAGGTATGTGCGAGTTCTCTTGTTTATGATTTTCTCGAATGTTTTTTCCAGGACTTCAAGGAGGGAGATGGGGCGATAATTGATGGGGTCTGTGGTGTTTTTACCTGGTTTGGGTAGTAGTATTTAGTTTGGCATGTTTAAAGGGGCGGGGGAAGTAACCCATAGAGAGGAAGATATTTAGTAGTTTAGTGTAGCATTCTAGAGCTACTTCTGGTAGGTGTTGGAGTATTGTTTTGTTTATTTTTGTTTCGCCTGGGGTGTTATTCTTTAATGTTTTGATGGTTTGTTTGATGTCGTGGGGTGTGATGTGTTGCGTGTAGTAGTTGTCTGTGTTGAGCCTGTGCGGGTCGCCTTGTTTATATGGATGTATTTGCTCTGTGCGTAGGTTATAATATTCTTCCACCATTGTTTCTGTTGCTTGGTCGTATTGTTGGTTTTCTTGTGTACTTATTCTGAAGACATTCCTCCATATCTCTCTGAAAATAACCTCCTTGTCTTCAGATTTAAACATTTTCTGGTTTTTGTTAATTATGTAAGGTGTGGGTGTGGATGGATTGCCTTTTAATATTTTTATGTTGTGCCAGAATTTTTGGGGGCTGGAATGGAGAGTATTGAGTGATTTTATTTTGTTTTCCCAGTTAACTTTGTTTTGGTTTTTGCATTCCGCGGTTATGTATTGTCTGATCTTTTTGTAGGCAATATATGTTGTGTATGTCCATCCTTGTAATAGACTGCTGTCGAGTAGTCTTTTTGCCCAGAATTGTAGTTCCTTTATCTTGTTATTGCATATTGGTTTTTAAATGGTCTTTTTGTTAGATTTGGAGATGGCTTTTGTCATGGAGTATTTTATTGCATTGATCCACTGTTCTATAGAGGAATCTAGTGTGTTTTGTGTGATGTCTGGTTGAGTGTTTATGTCTTGTGTTTTTAGAGTGGCTACTTCCTGAAATTTTTCCCAGTCTGCTTTATGTATGTTATATGTAGGAGGTGAGTGTATGTGTATAGGTTGTGAGGTGATGGTGATGATGATGGGGAGGTGATCAGAAGGGGTGGTAGGTCAGTTGTAGGTGTGTGTCTGTTGGCGAATATGGTGTCTGGTATGGTGGCTGCGTTGTGTGAGAGGTAGGTGGGGAAATTGGGGCCTAGGTGTTGTAACTGGTTAAGTTGTACCATCTTCATGAGTGATTTTCCTACTGTGTTGCTTGGTCTGTTGTCAAGTGCTGGGTGATGAGCATTCAGGTCGCCAATGATATATGTAGGTTGTGATTGTTTGGCAAGGGTGTGGAAATGGTGTGAATGGTAGGTAGGGGCGTCTGGGGGGGAGGTACGTGGTAGCTATATTGACTGGTCCCGTGCTGGTGTCTATTGTGATCTGTAATATGTCTGTGTCAAAGTTGTCTTTAAGTGTGTGTCTTATGTTGTTCTTGATGAGGATGGCAGATCCATCATGTGGTTCATTAGATGAGTTGATGTTATATGTGTGATATGTGTGTAGTTTTATGTGTTCGTTTTGTGGCAGGCCGTGACTGTTTAGCAGTAGTACATCGGGATTTAATTCCCTGTATAGGTTTGAAAGTGTGTTTTTGTTGGTTTTCCAGGTGTGTACGTTGTGTTGTAATATGGTGATTGTGTGTCTGTTATCCATAGTGTTTTGTATGTATCTGTTGGTGTTGAATGTGGTGTGGTTTGTGTGAATGAGTTTATTTGTTTGTGGTGCGGGTTACTTTTTTCTGGGTGCTGGTTTCTTGCTCTACACCACAGCGGATCTTATTAAAGCTGGCAGTGTCCAAAGTAGTCCACACCCCTGAAAGATTGATTTTGTTACTAGCGATCAGATTGAGGATTTCGTTGTCAGAGTATGCTGTAGAGGTGTACGTAAATTTATATATTCCTTTTTTTATGTTATTTTTTATCTCGGTTGGTTCTGGTTCATCTGGCCATCCAACTGTTCTTTTGGTTATTAGTTTTAGTCCAATATTTTTCCCTTGGATTTTTGGTGTGGGTGTAGGTTGTGGTGGTTTCTTTGTTTCTGGAGCTTGTGTTGTGGGTAATGTGTCATCATTCTCATCCTCAACTACTTCTACTTCTATTTCTTCATCTTGTTCTTCATCTGGTTCACTGGCATCCTGATCCTCAATGGTGTTTATTTTGCACTCTGCCGTCAGGCTTAGGATATTCTTTGCTGGAGGGTTGGGTGGAAGGTTTAATGCAAGTAAGTTATTTAGTTTAAATAGTCTGTTTAATTCATCATTGTAAGATCCCGGATTGGCCATGTTGTGTATGTGGGAATGGAGGATACATGTTAGGATCTTTGTGGCTGTGTCATTTTCGATGTTGATGTTGTGTGTGGTTGTGCTGCTGGAAGTAGGGGCGTTTTGTGTAGCCTGACTGTAAGTTTTGCCACTGTTTTTGTTTTGTTTTCTCTTGTCTTCATTTGTTTGCTAGTTTGCGGTGGGGGCCATGACAGTTAACACATTTCTTGGTATTGGATGGACATGTCTTCCACGTGTGCTGGTCACTGGCGCACTCAGAGCAGACTGTGTGGGTTTCAGGCATGGTGCACTTGTTGGTGGTATGCTGCTCCATAGCATTGCATCTCATGCATGTGATTATGGGAATAAATTCTTCCACTTTTATGTTGTATGGTGGTACACTCATGTGGAAGGCTAGTAGGCCTTTGTCTGTGGCCAGTTTGGCAGCATTGGTGCTGTTAAAGCAAATTTTGAGAATTTTTGAAGACGGGATCTTTAAGATGTTATCAATTCCCTGGTTCATCCATGAGTTTTCATTGATTACTTCTTGTTTGATTTCTTCCTCGGAGTGAGAGAGGATGTAGTCGTCGGTGTTGAAGACGAGAACGGTTCTTTTTGCTCGCATTTCTGGAGGAAGGATGGGCTCGAAGGCCGCCTCTTGCAATGTTTGGTTGCATTCCTTTTCAAAAATGTTGTCAAAGTCCTCATCAGAACGGGTGAGGACGATGAAGGAGTCCGGGGTCAAGATGATGCGTGTCGCGTAGATCAGGTGTTCCGAGAGGGCGCGTAGAAGCTGCAATTTTGACTGGTTGTTGGGGTGAGGGTGTTTGATCCGGACCCTCGCCATGGTTGCATGGATGTCTTAGTGTTGCAGGGTGTAGGTGTGTATGTGTGTGTGTGTGAGCCGTGAGCAAATAGTGGTAGCGATGCAGGATGTAGGTGTGTGTGTGAAGCAGTGAGCAGATAGTGGTAGTGATGTGTGTGGTAAAAAAGAATCCTACAAGGGGCCGGAGCCCGACATACGACCCAGCTAGTGGATAGAAAAAATGGAGGAGCCTGCCTATGCAGACCAGTTTAGTGGCCTGATCGATAGTGACCGTCGCAACCACCCTGGACTGCACCTAACTCTATCCGGAGCTTGTTGCCCAACCTAACCTGCTGGTTTAAGGCAGCCCTCTAAGGGCCCCCCTCAAGCGTATAGCCTCGGGGTTCACCTTCGCCAGCAGGCGGACACTAAGGCAGAAAAGGAAATTTGGTAGTAGAAAAGATCGTTTGTCTAAAACAAACTGAAGAGAGCTAGGCTGCTCTGTTGTCTGTAATCCTTCTCAGGTCTTTAATTAAGGTTCACAAACAGTAAACTTGTAAAAGTTTAGGAGGTGGTCACCCAACCAGGGGCTGACCGCGCCCGGCGCAGCTTAACCAAACTGGTTTCAGCCTATCCGCTCCATGGGAGACGGTGATCCAACCAATCAAGAGATAAGTTGGGTGTTGTTCTCGGCTTCGCTGGGGAGATGCAGAGAGGTGCGTCCGGACTGAGCAACTGTTTGCAATGAACTGTTGTCTTGTGGTTGTGTAATAAGTTTTTTTTTTTCTTTTTTTTTTTTTAGAAAAGAAGGAAGAAACAGAAGGGGTGGGAAAGTAGATGGGGCAGGATAGAAAAAAGAAGGACAGTAGGAGTAGAAAGTTGGTGGGCTATCCACCTTGCTAATGTTATACTGTGTTTTTATTAGGTGATTAGTGTGTGCAAAAATGTGTTTATATCGTTTCTTTATGTATGTGGTAGACAGTGTGTCAGCTAGCTAAGTTCTATCTAGCTAGTTCTTATCATTTAATCGTGTGGAGTTTTTAGTAAGTTGTTGAGTGCAGAGCTTAGCTTGGAGTGCGGATCCTACTCAAGATTTAGGTTGTGTGTGAGATGCAGCGCAGTGATTGGACGAGAGGTCGATCTTGAGCGTGGGCCAAGCTCTACTTGTTCTCATGGGTAATATTGTACTTTAAACTTTAAATTTGTTTGTATACTGTCTTCTTTATGTATGAGGGTATGATATTTATGTGTAGGAGATAATTGGGGTGTCTGAGAATTAATGTGTATTGCATATTAGTAGTATTTAGGGTATATTGGTGTGTCTTAGTTAATAAGTGAGCTTGGGAAGTTTGTGTGATATCTATTTATTGTTTATTGCTTTTCTTTGAGATTCGTGAGTAATGTTATGTTTTGTGATTCAATTGTTTGCCATATCTTTGCAGCCTTTTCGTGGAGTTTGATGTTTATAGGTTTAGTTTTCGTGCACTCGTGTATTTGTATTGTGTTCATAGTGTAAGGGTATCTTTGATTCGTACAGAACCTTAGAGCTTTGTTTTGAATTTTTTGTAGTTTGCTGATTTGTGATGGGGACATATTGATCATGGGTATAGGAGGGTATTCTAGCACTGGTAACACTAATGCCTTTACCAAGTGTGTTTTGATTTTTTGTGGCATGTTTCTGAAACGGTAAAGCTTGTTAAGGCTCGTTGGGCTTGGGTGCATCTTTCTTTTATGTGTGCTGAGTAACCTGTGTTTGTTATTGTTAGGCCTAGAATTTTGCCTTTTCTTTTGATCTCTAAAAAAATCTTCATCGATGAGGATATCTTCTGTTGCTCTTGCCCCTAATCTTAATACTGTGAATTTATTCATGTTTGTTTTTATTTTCCACTGTTTTTCAAAGTTATGTATTTGTTTAACTTCCTGGTTGGCTTTGGACATTAAGAGTGATCTTGATTTGCCTGGGTAATTTATTATTTGAGTTATGTCATCTGCGTATGCGATGTTTACTCCGTTACGTGCAGGGGGGATGTCTGAGGTGTAGATGGGGAAAGAGTTGGAGAAATAACGCTCCCTTATGGTACACCGCAGTTTAGACTAAAGCTCTCCCCACGGTAGTCATTTATTTTTATTATTGCTCTCCTGTCATCTAAGAAATCGCAGAGGATTGTCTCGAAAGGAGGTGGTAATTGAAGTTGGAGTATTTTGTATTTTAAACCCAGGTGACAGACTTTGTCAAAGGTTTTGGATATATCTCTTAGTATTATTAAGCATTGTCCCCTATCAGCTTTTCCTTGCGCGATGGCTCCAGTGGCAAGAGCAAGTGCCCCTGTCGTACCTCTCCCTCTCCTGGATCCAAACTGCATTTCATTATATAAGTTATTGCTGGTTAGATGTACTCTTAATCTTCTATTTAAAATGTTCTCAAAAATTTTGCCTGGGATTTCAAGTAATGGTATGGGACGGTAATTGATTGCTTGGTGAGGACCTTTGCCGGGCTTAGGAATGAGTCTCATAACGGCATGTTTCCATTGGTCAGGGAAGTAACCTGATGAAAGAGAAGCGTTGAATATGTTTTTGTGTTCAATGAGGGATGGATCTGGTAGGTTCATAAGAATTGTTTTGTTAATACCACTTTCTCCAGGGCATGTTTTCTTTTATTTCCTAATGATCGTTTTTATCTCATCAGTGGTTATTTTGGAGAGTAGGAGTGAGTTGTTGTTAAGACGGGAATAATCTGATGTAGGGAATGGAGTTATTCTATTGATGTGTGTGTTTAAGTAGTCCCTTATTCTTTCTTGTGTATTGTCTATGTTATTTACGTATCCATCTTCGTCGTTCTCGTTTGAAAATATGTCTGCCCATATTTGTTTGTGTATTTGTTCTTTGCCTGTGGAGGAATAAATTTTTTCGTTATTATTGTAGGTTTCGTTGTAGAAGTTTGTATCTCCTATAAAGGAGCATGTCCCATCCGTGTTGGTGTGTGTGGTGTCTAATGTTGTTGTACTGTAGTTTTATTCTTTCAGTGTCAGGATTGAAAAAGGGAGCAGGGAGAGGGCGATGGTGGGTAGTGGGAATGTTGTTTTGTGTAGCTGTTTTTATGGTGTGATGCCACGAGGAGGTTTCTTCATCAATTTCTTCTAGGGTGCAGTGGTCTAGATCATTGTTGTTGTTAGTTACAAGCTCTAGTTCAAGTTTGAAATTTTCCCAATTTGCTTCTCTGAAGTTAGGTCGAGGGATGGGGGGAATTAAAATTGGAGAAGAGGAAATTTTCATTATTATTGGGAAGTGATCACTTGTTGTTAGTGGGCCTTGTGTTATGTGTGTGTTGTGGTGTGTTCTGAAATTCGTTAGAATGATGTCTGGGGTAGTGCGTGTGTTGTGTGCAAAGTATGTTTTAAAATGTGGTCCTAGGTGTTGTATTGTTCTATTCATAATTAGATCATGAATCTGTCTTCCTTTGATATTGCTTTGTCTGTATCCTAAACAAGGGTGATTAGCATTAAGGTCTCCAAGCAGGTATACTGGGCAGTTTCTTCGGAAGAGTTTAATAAAGTCAAGTATAGGTATAGTAGGTCTGCAAGGAGGTTGATATAGAGTGGCAATAAGAAGTTTGCCTGTGGGTGTTTGAATTTCTACTGCCAGGATATCTGAAATGAAAATGTCTATTAGTTTATAGGAGATATTGTATTTCATAGCTAATGCAGTTCCATCGTTGTTGTTGTTTGAACAGTTTTTTCGGTGAACAGAGTATCCGTGGATCTTTAAATTTTCCTGGTCCGGTACTCCGTGGCTGTTAAGGAGAATAATGTCTGCATTAAGGTTAGTGTAGGTGTTAATGAGTTCGAATCTTCTTTTCCTCCAGTGAAGCACGTTATGTTGAATAACAGTAATACAATTCATTAGGATGTGAATAAGTTATTTGCTTGTGTAAGATGAGTATTGTTTGTTTTTGGGTTTTATTTGCTTTTAGTGTTGGTTCCTTCTCGCCTTGTGTGGTTTCTTTTTTCCTCTGTTGCACTCTATAGGGCTGTTGATGCATCAATTCAGTTTGATCAGGTTGATCAGAATGGCTGTTGTTGTCAGGATGGAGTGATGTGTCTGTGTGTAATGTGTTAGTATTGTGTGGTGTGCTTTTAATGTCTGCGTGACTTCTGAGAGAGCGGTCAGAGAGGTGCACAGTTGTGCGGTGCTGGAGAGGAGAATCTTGATCAACATTGGACAGTACATCTGACGTGGAGTCTATTTTCACGTGCTCGTTTTCGCCGTCTGAATCTGAAACGTCTTCTGCGCTAGGAAGGGTGTGTGTCTCTTTTTGTTTTTTGTAGTTATATTGTTTTTTTATTTAAGTAGGCTGGATTGGGAGGTGGTGGAGTCCAAGAGGGGCATAAGTGTTAGTTTCTTTAAAGAGTTTAACAGAGTTTGGGTTTTTGTTTGAAAGTTTGATCTCTGCGATGTTGTTGTCTCTTAGAGATGCATTTAATTCTGTCAGAAAGGATCCTGGGTTGATTATGTTTTGAAAGTGTGCAATGATGACGCTGGTAATGATGTTGTCCAGCTTCTTAGTGTCTTCATTAAAGTTCCTGGAGATGTTTTGTAGAGGGTTGGTCAGTGTTTGAGAAGAAGCAGCTGCTGCATACGTGGTGGACTTGTGCTGACGTTTTTGCTTCTCGATGTTTTTCCTTGTGGGGCACTGATAGGAGAGGGTTCTATGGTGGCCATTGCAGTTGATGCATGTTTTGATGTTAGAAGAGCAGTTCCTCCAAGTGTGGTCACGGGAGCTGCATTTAGAGTAGTTAGTGAAGTTTTTCTTCAGGGCATTGGCTTGAATAGTGGTCGTCAAGTTTGTAACATTTGAAGCAGGTTACAACTTCAATATATTCCTCTTTTTTGATCTGGTAGTTGGGTACGCGCATTTTAAACAAGAAGAGGCCTTGTGTCTCTGCCTTTGTAGCAATCTCTGCAGAGAAGAAGGTAATCTTGATTATTTTGGAGTTTGGGAACTTGAAGATGTTGGATATTGCCCCATCGGTGAAGTCGTTCTTGTCCTGGATTTCCTGCGCGATGTCCTCTTCATCTCGGTTGTAAATGTGATCATCCAGCTTGAAAAGAAGGATGGTCCTATTTGCTTTGAGTTGTGGAGGTAGAACGGCGGAGTAGTGGCGTGCCTGAAGGTCTTCTGAGCAGCTTTTTCCGAAAAGGAGGTCGAGTTCATGGTCTTTTGCAAGAATGATCACGTATCCATCTCTGGTGTCTTTAATGTCACTTGCATAGATGCGATGATGGACTAGGACTTCAAGTAGCTCTTGCTTCGTGTGAGTAGACTTGTCGGGTTTTTATTTTAAATCGTGTCATGATGGAAATGTACGTCACATGCGAACCTAATAGGGCCGGGGCCAACTTACGACACAGCTAAAGGAGAATGAGGAAGAAGCCTGCCTAGGTGAACTAGTTTAGCAACCCGGTTCCTAAAAACCGTCGAGATTGCCCTGGTACACACCCTAATCCTGACCGAGTTTGTGCCCAAACCAAACCAGAGAGCTTAAAGCAGCCTTCTAAAGGGCCCCCTCATGCATATAGCCTTGGGTGTTCACCTTCACTTTCTGGGAGGACGCTAAGGGCGAAAAGGAAATGTAGTAGAAGGAGAAAAAGGGTGCAAAAAACTTGCAGTGTGCTGAAAAAAGCAGCAAGCTAGGCTCAGGAAGCCTACTCAGGATCAGAGATCCTTAGTGGTAGAGGAGTGCTGATTGGCTGAAGGCGAGAGTGGCTCGCAGCCAATGGTAAGCTGCGGACTGCAGAGACGGCAGAAGAGAAAACGGAGACGTCCGCACAGTACGAGGGGTGACTGAAGAGTCTATGTCGTTGTGTCTGTGTGTTAACAGGCAGTTGACTGAGGATCTATATACCCCCACGCAGAATCACAAAGTGGTATGCTAGCAAATAGAGCTCGCTGATTCGCATGTGTCAGGAGGAAAGTAAATGATATAGTGCAAGAGAGAGAAGTAAGAGCACTGCGACAGTCACTAAAAATTGTAAAAGACGAAACCGGTAGAGTAAAAATTATTTGTAAAGCTAGGACTATGGCAGACAGCTCCGCAGTAAAAAACGGATGACACTGAAGGAAGGCTGCCAGACCGATAAAAAGAGGGGAAAACCACACTAAGTCCAACGCCTGCGTCGGATTTGGAGCCATCAGTAAAAACAGGGATATCATCAGAATGCATAAAAAAGTGTTCTAAAAACCGTGTGGGACAGAGCTGGCAGAAAATCCTTCTTGCCATCCATGGCAGGGCATAATGAGGTAACAGGAAGCTGCCAATAACCAACTCGCGGGAGACGGAAAGAGTACACAGGAGTGGGGTCGATAGATAACTCTGCCATGAGATTTGCAACACGTAGGCCAAAAGGTTTAGGGAGACTCGGTCGAGTGACATACGCCTGCGAGCGCGAGTCCCGCAACATTGACACACAGGGGACAAAATCAGGCAGACGGTGGGTGCGAAACCAACACCGGAGCATCGAAGATTGGCGCCGGAGGTCGAGCGGCCAGAAACCAGCATCCACTAGAAGGCTAGGTATTGGAGATGTCCGAAATGCACCCGTAGCCAAGCGGACCCCAGCATGATGCACGGGGTCAAGCGAGCGTAGTCGTGCATCTGTTGCGGATGAGTAGATCTCACAGCCGTATTCCAGCTTCGGAAGTATGAGTGTACGGTGAAGCAACAGCAACGTGTCCCTGTCCGCACCCCAAGAGGTATGACTTAAAACCCGAAGAAGGGATAGTGCCTGCCGACAAGACGCCTTAAGAGAGCGAAAATGGGGAACCCAGGTGAGACGGTTGTCAAATAAAAGGCCAAGATATCGAGTCGCCTCCACGCATGAGAGGCGTCTATTGGCGAGGTATAAATCCGGGTCTGGATGGACACCACGGTTGCGACAAAAATGCATGGCTACGGTCTTCGAGGTGGAGAATCGAAAACCGTTCATGTTGGCCCAACTGGACACCCTATTGATCCCCAGTTGGAGCTTGCGCTCAATCAGTGACATCCTAGAAGCAGCAAAAGAGATGCACAAGTCGTCAACATATAAAGAACTGTGAACGCCATCCGGTAGAGTATCTATAACACCATTTATTGCAACTGCGAATAGCGTAACACTAAGAATACTTCCCTGTGGGACACCGTCATTTAAAGCTGTAGCATCGGAGAGAACACTCCCAACTCGAACCCGTAAAGAACGTCTGGATAAAAACTGCTGGATAAAAATAGGAAGGTGGCCACGAAGGCCAAAATTAAACAAAGACTGTAAAATGCCATGACACCAAGCCGTGTCGTAGACCTTCTCCAGGTCAAAAAAGACTATTAATTGATGGTGGTGATTAGCGAAGGCCTCACAAATGGAAGACTCTAGGGATAAAAGAGCATCAGTAGTAGACCTCATCTTTCGGAAGCCATACTGTACCGGTGACAAGTACTTCCCCCTCTCCAAATACCACACGAGTCTTATATTTACCATCTTTTCTAACACTTTGCAAATACAGGACGTTAAAGATATTATCTTTCCCAGGCTTCGGAAATGGGAGAACCACTGCCACAGCCCAAGAAGATGGAAAGTCACCGGTATGCCAAATCATATTATAAAGATTTAAAAGAAAGTTAAAAGCAGTGTCAGACATGTGGCGCAAGAAGGCATAAGGTATATCATCTGGCCCAAGAGAAGAGTCGTGACACTGGGACAAACCAGTCCGCAACTCGGAAGCAGAGAAAGGGACATTATAAGACTCCCCTCCAGCGGAAGAAAAGTTTATGCTGAGAGATTCCATTCTCTGGCGGTAACGTGCTCCCAGAGCTGCAGGATGCCTCTGGGAAACACTGGCAAAGTGCTCCGCGAAGAGGTCAGCAACATTCATAGGGTCTGCCACCGTTCGCCCAGCAGACAACAAAATTGGTTGGGAAGGAGCAGAATACTTCCCAGCAATTCGGCGGACTTTGTTGAACACATCCGTAAGAGGAGTGCGGACGTTTATGGAAGAGACATAGGCTTTCCACGAGGCTCTTTGTGCCCCTTTCAAAACGCGGCATGCCCAAGCTCGCCATCGCCGAAAAGCTTCCAGGCACTGCGGGTCCCCACGATGTCGCCGGAGACGAGAGAAACCTGCCCGTTTCTCTTTTACCGCTGCAATGCATGCTGCGTTCCACCAAGGGATTGTCTGAAGGGCTAAAGAAATAAAAAAAATCGGTAAAATAATCAACAGCCTCTGCACAAGTAGAAAAGTCAGCCAGCGGACGCATAAAAGAGCTAAGGTTTGTGAATCGACGCTAATCTGCCTTGTCTAAAACCCAGCGTGGTGGCCGGGACTGTGGCTTAGATTTCACAGATTGCAATAAAATCGGAAAGTGGTCATTACCGTGTAAATCCGGTAGGACTCGCCAATTAAAATCAAGGAAAAAATTAGATGTACAAAGAGTAAGATCGATAGCTGTAAAAGTCCCAGTAGGAGTGTGGAAATGTGTAACATCCCCAGAATATAAAATCTCCAATCCCTCACCCTCAATAAAAGAACCGATTAAAACCCCACGAGGATTACTAGCACCTTCATCCCACAATGGGTGACGGCCGTTAAAATCTCCCAACAAAAGAAAAGGCGGAGTCAGCTGACGCACCAGGCCGTCAAGCTCACCCCTGGAGACAGGAAGCCGAGGAGGGAGATATAAACTGCAGATGGTGTACAGTCGTCCCATAAAGACCTTAACAGCAACCACCTGAAGGGGAGAGTTAAGTTGTACCGGGATAACAGGTATATCCTGACGGACTAGAATAGCTGTGCCACCGTGGTGGCCCTGGTCAGGGAAAGGAGTGTTAAAAAGTGCACGATAGCCAGGAGGACTAGAATAAGTACTATCACCTATCATAGTCTCTTGTAGAGCTACACAGGCTGGAGAGAACTCCGACAGCAAAGCTCGGAGTTCCCCCCACGAGGTGCGAAGGCCTCTACAGTTCCATTGTAGAAGCTTGAAGACGACTATTTGGGTGCAGTGGACGAGCGTGACTGACCTGACTAGAAATAATCATACGACGAGAAGACACCGGGAGTTGAGATGTGCCGACCCGGGTCGTTGGACCTCAGCCTTTCGGCTTATCAGTGGGTGATGCGAACTATCATCACTTTTACTGGTCCTCGGAGGACGAGGATCAGGCAGGACTGCACTTTCCGATACAGTTGGTCCACGAGAGACGGCTATGACAATATCATCGGACGTGTCCATGCTCAGACCGTCCTCATCATAAGAAGCCCGATCTGAGACGGAGGGCGTCACAGAAGGCTGGAAAGAAACTACTGGAGCTACCCTAGCAGAGCGGTCCCTGGAGGACTCACGATTATAAGCACCGGGAGAAAACTTAGACTGCTTATGCTGAGCAAAATCTAACGACTCCGCAGAGCCGCGGTGCCGCTTAGTTAGACCCTTGAAAGGCTTAGGAGATACAGGTGGCAAATGGACATCTACTACATGGGTGACTTTGGTCAAGTCCGTATTTTTCTCGTCACTTCTAAGAGATGACTCAACCGAGTCATCAGCCAAAATGGCAAACCTGTTAGCCAGATAAACAGGACCACCCGCCCCAACAGAGCGAGAGGTAGCAGGAGGAGTTGTCTTCGGACCGGCAGACTCAGCCGAAGAGCGAGCGGCCAATGAAGCATAGGATGTCGCACCAGTACCGTCCTTCTGGCGGTACAGGAGTTCACGGCGGGTGCTACTGAGGCTGATAAACTGACTATTGGCAAGCTGTAGAATGTCCTGCTCCAGGCAATACCTGGGGCATTGCCTGGAACGTACTTGGTGAGCATCACGACAATGAAAACAATAAGCTGCACCATTGCAATGCTCCTCTGAATGCGAGTCGAGTGCAGAGCAATTACCACATCGGGAAGCTTCCTTACACGAGCGTTTTTCGTGACCGTACTTATAGCATGAGAAGCACTGAAGAGGGCGAGAAACAAAGCGCCTCACCCTAAGGTTGATAGGACCGATATTAACACGGTCAGAAAGGGTGGACCCAAAAAAGGTGAGAAGGACCATGTTGGAGGAGTTCCTCATCTTAGTCATCTTTTGGACTGAGTTAGGGCACATTGCTAGTATTTCCTCTTCTGGGAATTCATAGAGGTCTTGGCTATAAACACAACCTTTGCTATAGTTAAAGATGGGATGAGCCTTAACAGTCTCAAACATGCTGTCAGAAAGGCATGGGAGATGTTGCAACATCCTAGCTTGCGTAAGATCTTTTGCTCGCACAAGCACCCCCTTCCCATACTTTTTTAGATTCCCCTCAGGAATCGTATCGATTTCTTTGGACAGGTACCGGGAGGCATGGATGAAATTCCCACTCCCATTTTTATAGTACGCCACAAACCAACGTGGAGGTGGGATCTGGCGGACTGCTACATGTTCATAAGCTAAACCAGCTTCATCACATGACAAAAACGTCACATAGCAGCGGTTAGAAGGAAAGTCCTTATCATAAACCAGTCGAATGCGAACAACCGTACCTATCATACGCCTTGAGAAGTGACTGCAAGGCATTATAGGAAAATGATGGATTAACAATTACCATTACAAGAGAGTCATATGCAGCAGAAATGCATCCCTCAGAAGAACTTCCAGAACAGGAGACTGCTGTGGGAGGCCCTTGTGGAGAGGAATCCTCCTCCTTACTCAGACCTGAAGATGATGTCTCGTTGGCCAGGTCAGCCACCTCACGAGAACCTGAATGTTTTTTGTGTTTTCCCATAAAAAAAACAGCTACACAAAAAATTGGCTCCAGGGCAAGGAAACCACCTACTGGGACTACAATGGGAGGAAGCGCTGGCTGCCGTGGACGGGGTACCTCGTCCCCATGCGGACCAGTCGTTTTAAAAACAGGCCCCACATGATACGAATGTTTGTCCACGACAGAGCTGAGACCCCCTCTCAAAGCATCCCAGCCTGGACACCCAACCATCCAGCACAGGACGGCCCCTATTGGGCGATCCCTCCAGCGGGTGGCTTCGCTGGTCCACTGGCAGCCTACGTAGGAACCATTTAGTCTGGCCCCTCACTGGCGGCCGTACTAGCATGGGTAGCCCTCTCCCCCTCGAAAGGGCAGAGCAGGGGCCTAAGCCCCCCTCTAGCCTAGCTCGCCAGGTCACAGGGGCACGCAAACCCCCCCACCACGACAAGGCGGTTCCCATCTGGGAGGGCATGTGTCCGGAGGCCTCCCAGTCGTACTGATGATGAGCTTCGCGGCTGTACGGGAGAGGCACACAAATCCTTCTCTATGGTTCGTTGCCTCTTCTGTGATGTGTGCTGCTTCAACAGTGTTTTGTTTTCGGTGAACAGGAATATGTGCAACACAGGGGTCTTGCCATGGGCTCCCCCCTCAGTGCAGTTATGGCTTCCCTCTACATGGAGCTATTGGAGCGAGAGTTTGGTGCGTATAATGGGGGATGACTCGTTATGGTTTCGTTACGTGGACGACTTATTAGCAATAATGCCATCTGATACCAACGTCAACGACAAACTACGGGAGCTTAAGACGTCTTTTTACCTTGAGTGTTGGTTGTGATTAGATCATTTTATTGTCATTAGAAAGGGTCTACAGAGGTAAGAAGATATTGGTCAGAATCTTTGTTATTCCAATCCCCAATATAAGTTTCTGAAGCTGTATAAAATCATCAGATAGTAACCAGAATGAATATGGAAAAAACGTCATGGTACTGAAGGAGTTAAGGGGTAAGAAGTCTAGAGGAATTAACTAAAACACTTGATGTTTAACACGAAGAAAGATCTTTTAACAAAATATCAGTTTTAATGACGAAACTGCAAACATCACATGCAAATAAGACATTTCTTGGCATGGCATGGCATACAACTTGGTGCACATGTTGGTATTGCAAGTTTTAAAACAGATGCAGTCATAACAGTGATGTCAATCAACACTCTCATTATCAGTTTCAACTGAAGTTTTATTCTTATTTTCATAAATGTTTCCTCGTCATTTTCACAATGTGTGAAAGGTCCGTACACAGCAGATTGTTTGACCTACAGGAACATCTTTGTGAGAAACAGTCTCCCTTGGACTGTCATCTCATCATCTCAATGATGACTTTAGGTGCTGGAGGATCACCATTGGCAGTTGGTTTCAATCGGCCATCATCTCCCTTGTAGTATCCGTACTGCACTGGATCCAGCGAAACTTGCTGTTGGGTGCTTGTCTGGCACACAACTCGTGCTTGCACATGTAGCCTTAGTATGTGCTGTTTAACGGCACTAAGTGTAAGTGGTAACTTGTTATTTTCTGAAATGTATTTACAGAACAGGTGTCATTACAACTCTGGAATGCTTTTAATATGAATTCCCTTTGGACTGTTGGCAGCATACACAAAACTTTCCAAGTTTGTCAGAAACTCTTCAGTCACTTCAGTATTTTCAGACACCAATAGCTTTTTCAGAGATTTATTGGTGATATCATCAGCTTCAAGGAAGATCTTGAACCATATGGCTTTCCCTACTCTAGCAAACCTTCCGTTATTGCCGGCGTCAGAGAAGGCATGAAATGCAGGTAAATCATTCGCCTTTGTTGCACCTAGAACGTTCCAGAATGGCTGGGTCTTTAGAACACTTGATGCCATTCAGACTGAAGTGTGCCTAGGTAACAAATCATAGTTGGCAATTACCTTGGTTAGGACATCTGTGTCAGGCTGGAAAAAAAAAGTTTGTTGTGTATCTCCTAGGTTTCACCTTGTTGACGATACTACAAGGCATATTATAAGTATTTTAGCTTCCTCATGGTTGTTTTCATTGGAAGATTCCATTTCCTTGTTGCTCCTGGTTTGGCCAGATGCTGAAGTGAGGACAAGCTTGTAGAAATATTTGCTGTAGTACAATGTCTTTAATGTCAAGTACTTAGTAAAATCAGCCTTTGTCTTTTTATGTGATAGGAATCTACTCATGATTATATGTTTGATAGCCGTCTCATCTCTGACTTAATATTGGGCTGGATCCTTTCCCTGCCGTCTCCTCTGACTGGTTGCATTCTTCAACTAATCGGTCTTGCAGGTGTCAAACACAAGAATTACTTCGTCAAAGTTCTGTGTGAGACTCATAATTTTTTTATAAGAACTTTGGTTAAGATCTCTCACTCAACCTCTGAAGAAGCACTATTCCACCTACTACCGCAATCCTCTTGCTGAGTTTAAGATTGTCTTCAAAGGTTTCATCTGAGTCGTTATCTGAGTGAGTCACCATGTGCTGTTTCCTCTGATAGTACCTGTTCAAGGAGATGGATGAGTTTGGACTTGTCAGTGCATGGTAGAACTGATCCGTCTGGAGTAAAGAGTACTCTTTGCGTCAAGGTGAACTCAAATTGTCAATTGCTTTTTCCTGGCTCACGTCTCGGTTGGATCTGGAAAGGACAATAAGTCTGCCAAACAGATCTTTAGTTTCCTTCATGTCAATGGTCTTGTCACGAACCTTGACAGCATGCACCATATTTCCAGATGTGAGCATCTAGTTTTTTTGTCTCTTCACTGGTGCTCAAAGGCTGATGCCCCTATTCATCCGCTATTCAACATATTCTATGCACAGCTTTTATCCTGTGTTATCTATCTTCAAGATCTGCGTTACATATTCCTCTGGAATATATGCATGGTTTATTAAGTTATGAAGTGTTTCCCCATTAGCAGCAAACTAATTGCCATGAGCCAGTATGGCACTCTTGATTTTGCTTATTACTCCATGGTCTCGCTTGATTGCAGCTGGGGACAGGTCACGATGATAAAAGGTACCAACAATGAATTGGTTCTTGAACTCCTTTGCAAGACAGAACAATTCTGGGGCTGTCATGAAGAGATTATGCCTTTCATGGGGGTTATTCTAAATTCCAATGACACCAACATGAACGTTCATGAATCTGTGAAGATGTTCATAGGCATGGCCTGCTCCAATAGATACGAACGGGATGGCATTCTGGGTGATGGATATATTGCCCTCTTCAAGAGTCCTCCATGTATCGGGGTGGATGGTCATCACTGAGTGCATATCTGCTATATAGAGTGACTAATGACTCTTTTGACAATAATGATAATAATGATCAATTTAAAACACTAATTAATTAATTTCATGGCATTTGTGCAGACAAAATTAATTATTATTATTATTATTATTATTATTATTATTATTATTATTATTATTATTATTATTATTATCATAATAATAATAATAATAATAATAATAATAATAATAATAATAATAATATATTATTACTGAAATATAAAGGATTAGATAAATACAAAGGGTCCAATTACTTTTTCCTTCCCTACAAATGGTAGATAAGCTACCAAAATCTGGAGTCTAGCTAGCTTAGAATCGGAGATATTGTTAAAATAGGTTATCAGTAGCCGTCAGTCTAAAATATCAAAATGGCCAGAAGAGACGCCTTTGAAAATAACGCAACATTATTTTTTGTATTCTGTTAATCCTAAATTTAAAAATAAAATGTAAAGTTTTGGTAATCTTCAAGAAATCTGAAAAAAAATTTCTAATCGTTACATTATGAACTTGACTATATAAATTGTATGCACATTGTTGTTAACATAACTTTAAAATGATGTAGTGATAATGATGATGATGATATGATGATAATAATGATAATAATAACAATAGTAATAATGATGATAATCAAATTAATAGTAATAATAATAATAATAATAATAATAATAATAATAATAATAAATAAATAAATAAATAAATAAATAAATAAATAAATAATAATGAAAATAATAAAGAAGGAAAAATAAAGAAAAGTTGAAATAATAACAACGATGGCAATTAGAATAATGAAAAATAGTAACAATAACAACAATAAGAACAGCAACAACAACAACAATAATAATAATGATAACAATAACAATAGTAATAATAATAATAATAATAATAATAATAATAATAATAATAATAATAATAATAACTGATAATTATAATAACAGCAACAGTAATGATAATAATGACAACAACAACAGTAATATTATTAAAACTAATAGTAATAATATTGGTAACGGTAATGACATTAATAATAATAATAAAATAATGATAATAATAACAATAATGATAATAATAATAATGATAATAATAATAATTATATTATTATTATTATTATTATTATTATTATTATTATTATTATTATTATTGTTATTATTATTATTATTATTATTATTATTATTATTATTATTATTATTATTATTATTATTATTATTAGAATAATAATAATGAACTTATTGTTAAATACCCGATGCCTCCTATAAGTAGTACAAGCATAGTCTGTGTGTGTGTGTGTGTGTGTGTGTGTGTGTGTGTGTGTGTGTGTGTGTGTGTGTGTGTGTGTGTGTGTGTGTGTGCCTGACATGGTAAAACTAGGACTTGTCAATATATCCACAGAATGCGCAAACAGACAGTGCGATAATAATTCCACATGCTTCGATGAAAATGATATTTGTGATGGGGCTGCAGATTGTAACGACAAAACGGACGAAAGGAACTGCTCTAGTAAGTAACATTAATGACTTAAGTTAACGATATAAGTGAGTAAATAAGTAAGGGAAGAAAATAACAATTAATGTGCTGAAAAGGAGAAAATTATTACTGTATGAAATAAATTCAGAATCTTAAGTCCTACAATGTAGTCAAGTAAAGTTTAGGCTATATAATTTATTATAATTTCCATTTATATTGTTTAAAACCACACTAGTTGTTGTTCGGTTCTGTAGGAAAGAAAATGTAATTTTTTTTTTCTGTAGCCTACATTTCACCCTTTTGATTATCAAACATATTTCACACCTGTAGGATAGGTTTCTAATCATTTCAAACTCTATAACTAATTTCTTATTTATAATGATACTACCCTAACAGGAAGCTGGTCTTATATATATATATATATATATATATATATATATATATATATATATATATATATATATATATATATATATATATATATTATTTTCCCGTTTCTAATCATTTCAAACTCTATAACTAATTTCTTACTTATAATGATACTACCCTAACAGGAAGCTGGTCTTATATATATATATATATATATATATATATATATATATATATATATATATATATATATATATATATATATATATATATATATATTATGTCTATCAATATTGTCATTATGTGTGTGTGTGTGTTTCACTGTTTGATCTGCTGCAGTCTCTGACGAGACAGCCAGACGTTACCCTACGGAACGAGCTCAAAGCTCATTATTTCCGATCTTCGGATAGGCCTTAAACTAGGCACACACCACACACCGGGACAACAAGGTCACAACTCCTCGATTTACATCCCGTACCTACTCACTGCTAGGCGAACAGGGGCTACACGACACGTGAAAGGAGACATACCCAAATATCTCCACCCGGCCGGGGAATCGAACCACGGTCCTCTGGCTTGTGAAGCCAGTGCTCTAACCACTGAGCTACCGGGCGTGTGTGTGTGTGTGTGTGTGTGTGTGTATCTTTCTGTGTTTGCAGGTGTGAATATAGAAATGCAAAATACAAATTTTAATTATCTCTCTCTCTCTCTCTCTCTCTCTCTCTCTCTCTCTCTCTCTCTCTCTCTCTCTCTCTCTCTCTCTCTCTCTCTCTCTCTCTCTCTCTCTCTCTCTCTCTCTCTCTCTCTCTCTCTCTCTCTCTCTCTCTTTTATTTAAACTTAGTTTCCATTACAATGTTTACATAAACTTAAAGTTGCTAGTGGACACTAGACAACTATTCTAAAAGTTTATGGGAATGGCAGGTACCTGAAATGGTAACCGCGCTAGATAGCGCCAGCCAGCTACACTATATATATTATGTACAGGAGGAGCTGGACAGGAGTGCCGTGGGGAGTGTACCCTTCCAGGTGTTGGCAGCCACTTTCGCCTGGTGATTTGACATGTCTGCCACACCAGGCGTGGCCTCCGTGAAGCCGTTCCAGAGACGCGCTGCCCTGGCCTTGCACGTCCTCAGATGCTGTGACGTGTGTGAACGTGGCACCGTCACAAGTCTTCCGGCCGCTGTCTGTCGCGTCGCGCGTTGGGCGTAGTGAGGCGGCAAGTACAGGCGGGTGAGGCGAGGAGTGTGGAGCACCTGTGTCTTGTGGCAGACTGTCAGAGCTGCCACATCGCGACGGTGCTCCAGGGATGTCACGCTGTCGGCGATCTCCTCATCGTCCCCCAGCAAACGGAGAGCGCGCCTCTGCACCGCATCGAGTCGCCTGGTGTGGGTGACAGCACTGGACATCCACATCAAGGCTCCGTATTCCATACAAGGGCGGATCTGTGCCTTGTACAGCGTCAGGATGCCTTGGGGGTCCAGGTTGCTTGCCACCCTGCGGAGGGCTGACACACGCTGAGAGGTCTGGCGGGCCACAGACACGAGGTGCTGGTCGTCGCGCAGTTCCCGGTCAATGGCAACCCCCAGGATCTTGATGTTGTCTTGGAGGGGCAGCCGGACACCCCCAAACCGTATTTGTCCCTCCACTGCCTGGGTAGCTGCGGGAGACTGGGAGACGACCATAGCGTGTGTCTTGTCACACGCGAAGTTGACCTGCCACAGCGCCCCCCACTCCTCTGCAGTTTTCAGCGCGCCTACTGTCCTGACGGCAGTAGGAGACGGCCACCGTGCAGTCATCAGCATAGGCTTTGACTGCGGGGAGCTGGCGAAGTAAGTCATCTATATATATATGTTCCACAGGACTGGCCCTAATACAGAGCCCTGTGGAACTGAGGCTTCTATGGGGGCAGGCGTTGAGGTCCGTCCATTGATGATTACCCGTAGAGATCGTCCATGGAGGTGGTCATCGAGAAGAGACAGCAGGCTCCCGGCTACGCCTTTGGCACGCAGCTTTGCCAGCAGGGCGGAGTGCCACACCCGATCATAGGCGCCCGCGATGTCAAGCGCCACCACGAGTGTGTCCCGGCCTTCGTCGAGGGAGTCCTGCCACTCTTGTGAGAGGAGGAGAAATAGATCTGAGGTGAATCGGCCCGGCCTGAACCCAAACTGGTGAAGGGAGAAGAGACCGTTGTCTGCAAGGCGTTTCGCTAGGGCGGCAGCCAACATCTTCTCAAACACCTTGCCAACAACCGACAGCAGGGAGATGGGTCGGTAGTGGCTCAGGTCCGTCCTGGAGTCTTTCTTGTGGGCGGGAACCACACAAGCTTCTTTCCAGGCAGATGGCGACTTCTCCTCGAGGCAGGCTGCAAAGATGTTGGCGAGAGGTGCAGACAACTCCTCAGCACAGTTCTTTAGTACCCGAGAACTGATGTTGTCAGGGCCTGTGGCTTTCCCTGCATCTGTGTGGTTTGATAGTTCGTAGTAAAAGTGTAATTGTGTTTGCGAGTTTAGGTATCTTTGTATGAGGGAACAAATGATTGTTAATACTGGCTGTGTAAATAAAGAGCGAGCGTTCGAGTGCTACGACTGGGCGAGCCACCGAACGCACCTGCTGACCTGCACCGTGGAGGATGGCAGTTCTGACTTGGAGCCACAAGGTGCAGCTACACACACCTTCCTCCGCTCCAGCCTGCTCGCTCTCGGCAATCGTGTGCCGCTCCCACTTGTGTTCTTCACGCACCTGTACATACTTCTGCACTAATATACTGCAAGCGTACTTGGTGTTTTACTAAGCCTGACGAGCAATACACATCGAACAATACGACAGCATCGATTTCCTCGAGTACTCTCTTCACCTGTGCCGCGGTGACGGAGACCGACGTGATGGTGTGGTCAGTCTCTCGGGGCAGCTTAGGTGGAGGACAGTGAGGGTCGTCTACTTGCATTTTTTGTGCAAATAGTTCGGCCAGGAGAGCTATCTTGTCAACGCTGCTAGTAGCCGTGGACCCGTCTGGCCTGGTGAGGGGGGGCACGCTGTCCTGCCTCAGCACGCCCTGCCGCTCCTTGACGAGCGCCCACCACGCCTTACTCCCCACTCCAGGACCAGTGAGTTTGCTCCTCATCACTTCCTCCCAGTGCTGCTGCGCCCAATTGGATGTGGCTGTCATCATCATGCACGCAGCTCGGTGGAGGGCGAGGTTGTGGTGTGAGGGGCGTCGCTTGTACCTTCGCCACGCCGCGTATTTGGCCTCGGCAGCAACCCGGCAGCGGTAGCCGAATCATTTAGGGTCTGTGGCTTTGGCGAGGTACGCGCGATGGGGAACAAACCGGGTCTGAAGGTCAAGTAGCCTCGAGGTGAGAACGGAGATCTTCTTCTCTCGTCCTCGACGAGCAGCGCCTCCCAATCCGTGGTGCTGAAAGCCTGCTGCAGGGATGGCCAGTCAGCATCCTCCCAAAGCCATATGGTGCGTGGCACAGCTTCCTCTCTCGCAGCGGTGAGTTGTACGTTGCGTAGTGATCAAAGGTGCCCACTTTAACCAGCTGTTGACAGGTGATGTTAGCTTCAGGAAGGTCAGATGGTTGGATGGATGGATTTTAATTTTTGGCGCCGCAACAACAATGGTCATTTGGCGCCGCTACAAAAAAAGAAATGAAACCAACGTGTATATATAAAAAAAAAAATAAATAAATAAAATTAATTAAAAACAATACATTAAAAGGGTAAAAACTAAAAATACCATAAAACTAAACCTAAATAAAACTTAAAACTTAAAATACATAACAGTTGATAACAATACTGTAGCTAAAAACTAAAAAAGTCGATACAACTAAATAAAATATCAAAATATATATAATAAAATCAAAATTAAATTCAAAGCTTTGGGAGAAGGCCAGCTTCTCCTAAAAACTTAAAAACGTCATGGCCCCGGGCCAGACACTCTGGTCCAAGGACCTTTGAGATATAATAGACACTGCTATCTCTACCGCGACAACGTTAGAGGTAGCGGTGTCGTAACTCGATCAGACTAGAGCACTCTACCAACAGGTGCCGCACGGTGAGCGGCACCAAGCAGTCATCACAGTAAGGTTGAGGGTCCCTGGTGAGGAGGTATCTTTGTGTAAGGTACGTGTGACCTAAACGAAGTCGCGCCAATAAAGTCTGTGCTCGGTGATCACGGACATGGCTGTATGTTCACTGAGGGAGTGCGGAAGTAGTGATCTCTCCCATTTTCGAGGTTGCGACCTCCGTTAGCCATCTCCTCTGCCAAATTGCTGCAACCGACATACGAATTACATGAAATACATCTCAAAACGGAACAGGGGAAGGAGATGGAGCGCGACTTGCTTCCTCTTTAACGAGGCGGTCTGCGTGTTCATTCCCTGGAACACCAACGTGACCAGGGACCCAACAAAACCCAACACGATATCCTCGTTTGGTAAGAAGATATAGCCACTCCAGGGCTGATAAAACCAAAGGGTTAAGGGAGACAGTGCAAGAGAGAGACGTAAGAGCACTGCGACAGTTACTAAAAATTGTAAAAGACGAAACAGGGAGAGTAAAAATTATCTGTACAGTTAGGACTATGGCAGAAAGCTCCGCAGTATAAAACGGACGCCACTGAAGGAAGGCTCCCACACCAATAAAAAGAGGGGAAAACCACACTAAACCCAACGCCTTCGTCGGATTTGAAACCATAAGTAAAAACGGGGATATCATCAGAATGGATAAAAAGGTGTTCTAAAAACCATGTGTGGGATAGAGCTGGCAGAAAATTCTTCTTGCCATCCATGGCAGGAGGGCATAATGAGATAACAGGAAGCTACCAATAACCAACTCGTGGGAGCCGACAGATAATTCTGCCATGAGATTTGCTACTCGATGGCCAAAAGGTTTAGGGAGACTAGGTCGAGTGGCATATGCCTGCGAGCACAAGTCCAGCAATATTCACAGACAAGGGACGGAATCAGGAAGACGGTGGGTAAGAAACCAACACCGGAGCATCAAAGACTGGCGCCGAAGGTCCAGCGGCCAGAAGCCAGCATCCATTAATAAGCTAGGAATTATCCGAAATGCACCCGTAGCCAAGCAGACCCCAGCATGATGCACGGAGTCAAGCGTGCGTAGACGTGCATCCGTTGCAGAAGAAAAGACCTCACAACCGTATTCCAGCTTAGGAAGGATTAGTGTACGGTGAAGCAGCAGCAAAGTGTCCCTGTCGGCACCCCAAGAGGTGTGACTTAAAACCTGAAGAAGGGATAATCTTGCCTGCCGACAAGACACCTTAAGAGAACGGAAATGGAGAACCCATGTGAGACGGTTGTCAAATAAAAGGCCAAGATATCGAGTCGCCTCCACGCACGATAGGCGTCTATTGGCGAGGTATAAATCAGGATCTGGATGGACACCACGGTTGTGACAAAAATGCACGGCTACGGTCTTCGAGGTGGAGAATCGAAAACCGTTCATGCCGGCCCAACTGGACACCCTATTGATTGCCAGTTGGAGCTTGCGCTCAATCAGTGACATCCTAGCAGCAGCAAAAGAGATGCACAAGTCCACATATAAGGAGCTGTGAACGCCATCCGGTAGAGTATCTATAACACCATTTATGGCGACTGCAAATAGCGTAACACTAAGAATACTTCCCTGTGGGACACGGTCATTTAGAACAGTAGCATCGGAGAAAGCACTCCCCACTCAAACCCGTAAAAGACGTTTCGATAAAAACTGCTGAATAAAAATATGAAGGTGGCCACGGAGGCCAAAATTATACAAGGAACGTAAAATGCCATGACACCAAGCTGTGTCCTAGGCCTATTCCAGGTAAAAATAAAACTGTTACCTGGTGGTGGTGATTACTAAAAGCCTCACAAATAGAAGACTGCAGGGATAAAAGAGCATCATTAGTAGACCTCATCTTTCGGAAACCATACTGTACCGATGACAAATAGTTCCCCCTCTCCAAGTACCACATGAGTCTTACATTAACCATCTTTTCTAATACTTTACAAATGCAGGACGTCAAAGATATAGGACGATAATTCATAGCCTGAAAATTAGCTTTCCCAGGCTTCGGAAATGGGAGAATCATTGCCACAGCCCAAGAAGATGGAAAGTCACCGGTATGCCAAATCATATTATAAAGATTTAATAAAAAGTTAAAAGCACTGTCAGACATGTGACGCAAAAACGCATAAGGAATGTCGTCTGGCCCAGGAGAGTCATGACACTGACACAAAGCAGTCCGCAACTCGGAAGCAGAGAAAGGGACATTATAAGACTCCCCTCCAGTGGAAGAAAAAGTTTATGCCGAGAGATTCCATTCGCTGGCGGTGACGTGCGCCCGGAGCTGCAGGATGCCTCCGGAAAACACTAGCAAAGTGCTCCGCGACGAGGTCGGCAACCGTCCTTGAGTCTGCCACCGTCCGCCCAGCCCGCCCGCCCAACAAAACTAGTGGGGAAGAAGCAGAATACTTCCCAGCAATTCGGCGGACTTTGTTGAAGACATCCGTAAGAGAGGTGCGAGCGTTAATGGAAGAGACAGACTTTCCAAGAGGCTCTTTGTGCCTCTTTCAAAACGCGGCGGGCCCGAGCTCGGCAGCGTCGAAAAGCTTCCAGGCAATGCGGGTCCCCACGATGTCGCCGGAGACGAGAGAAAGCTGCCAGTTTCTCTTAAACAGCGTTAGTGCACGCTGCGTTCCACCAAGGAACGGGACGCCTAGTAAAGCGACCGGACGTCTTAGGGATTGTCTGACGCGCTACTGAATGTAAAAAATCGGTAAAATAATCAACAGCCTCAGCACAAGTAGAAAAGTCAGCCAGCGGACGGATAAATTTGGATGGATGGATGGATAAATTTTATATAAGACGCCGCAACGGCTAAGGTCATGTGGCGCCGCTTCAAAAATTTAAAATCGCAGAGTAGTTATAAAAACTATATAAAAACTTTAAAAAAATACAATAATTAAAAACTAAAAAAGACAATAAAACGAAATAAAATATTAAAATGCAATATAAAATACGAATAAAATTCAAACCTTTGGGAGAAGCCCAGCTTCTTCCAAAAACCTAAAAACGTCATGGCCCTGGGCCAGAAATATAATAGACACCGCTATCTCTACTGCGACAGCGGTAGAGGTAGCGGTGTCGTAACTCAATCAAACTAGGGCACTCTACAAGAAGGTGCCGTACATTGAGCGGCACCAAGCAGTCATCACAATAAGGTCGTAGGTCCCTGGTCATCAGGTACCTTTGTGTAAGGTACGTCTGACCTATGCGCAGTCGCGCCAAAAAAGTCTGTGCACAGGATCCCGGACATGGGAGTATGTCCACTGAGAGATAGTGGAAGTAGTGATCTCTCCCATTTTCGAGGTTGCGACCCCCGTTAGCCATCTTCTCTGCCAAATTGCTGCAACCGCCACACGAATAGTGTGAAATACATCTCGAAGCGGAACAGGGGAAGGAGATGGAGCGCGACTTGCTGCCTCTTTAGCGAGGCGATCTGCGTGTTCATTCTTTGGAACCCCTACGTGACCAGGGACCCAACAAAACCCAACACGATATCCTCGTTGTGTTAGAGATATAGCCACTCCAGGGCTGACATAACAAAAGGGTTAAATGATATAGGGCAAGAGAGCTAAGGTCTGTGAATCGAGGCCAATCTGCCTTGTCTAAAACCCAGCGAGGGGGCCGGGACAGTGGCTCAGAGTTCACAGATTCTAATAAAATCGGAAAATGGTCACTACTGTATAAATCCGGTAGGACCCGCCAATAAAAAAATTTAGGAAAAAAAATAGATGTACACAGAGCAAGATCGATAGCTGTAAAAGACCCAGTAGGACTGTGGAAATGTGTAACATCCCCAGAATTAAAAACCTCTAATCCCTCATCCTCAATAAAAGAACTGATTAAAACCCCACGAGGATTACTAGCACCTTCATCCTACAATGGGTGACGGCCATTAAAATCTCCCAACAAGAGGAAAGGCGGAGTCAGCTAACGCACCAGGCCGTCAAGCTCACCCCTAAAGACAGGAACCCGAGGAGGGAAATATAAACTGCAAATAGTGTAGGATCGTCCCATAAAAACCTTAACAGCAATCACCTGAAGGGGAGAGTTGAGTTGCAAGGGGACAACAGGTATGTCTTGACGCCCTAGGATAGCTCTGCCACCGTGGTGGCCCTGTTCGTGGAAAGGAGTGTTAAAAAAGGCACGATAGCCAGGAGGACTAGAATAAGTACAATCACCTAGCATAGTCTCTTGTAGAGCTACACTGGTTGGAGAGAACTCCGACAATAAAGCTCGGAGTTCCCCCCACGAGGTGCTAATGCCTCTACAGTTCCACTGTAGAAGCTTGAAGATGACTATTTAGGTGCAGTGGACGGGCGAGCCTTTTGAAGGGGCTGCCCGTGACTCACCTAACTAGAAATAATCAACCGACGAGAAGACATCGAGAGTTGAAATGTGCCGGGTTGTTGGACCGCAGCTTTTCGGCTTACCGGCGAGTGATGCGAACCATCATCGCTCCTACCGGTCATCGGAGGACGAGGGTCAGGCTGGACTGCACTTTTTGACACAACAGGTCCACGAGGGACGGCTGTGATAATATCATCGGACGTCTACATGCTAAGACCGTCGTCATCACAAAAAGCCCGATCTGAGACGGAATGCGTCACAGAAGGCTGGACATAAACAACTGGAGCTACCATTGCAGAACGGTCCCTGGAGGACTCACTATCATGTATACTAGGAGAAACCTTATATTGTTAAGACTGAGCTAAATCTATCGACTCCGCAGAGCCACGGTGACGTTTGGTCAGGCCCTTCAAAGGCTTAGGCGATACAGGTAGCAAATGGACATCTACTACATGAGTGACTTTGGTCAAGTCCGTATTATTCTCGTCACTTCTAAAAGATGACTTAACCGAGTCATCGGACAAAAGGGCAAACCTATTGGCCAAATGAACAGGACAACACGCCCCAACAGAGCGAGAGATAGCAGAAATTGTCGTCTTCGGTCCCGCAGACTCAGCTGAAGAGCGAGCGGCCAATGAAGCATAGGATGTCGCACCAGTACCATCCTTCTGGTGGTACAGGAGTTCGCTTCGGGCACTATCATGGCTGATGAATTGGCTGTTAGCAAGCTGTAAAATGTCCTGCTCCAGGTAATACCTGGGACATTGCCTGGAACGTACCTGGTGAGCATCACGGCAATGGAAACAGTAAGCAGCACCAATGCAATGCTCCTCAGAGTGTGAATCTAGTGCAGAGCAATTACCACATCGAGAACCTTCCTTACAGGAGCTTTTACCGTGACCGTACCCATAGCATCCATCCTCTGCAGCGCAGTGGAGCCGGCAGAATTTCCGGTCAGACGGACTGGGTGAGAAACGACCGCGGCGCCAGAACTGGTGGAGGCGTGGCCGCCTGATTCAGGAATGGCGTCGAGACCCAGGAGCTATCAATCAACCTCCCTCACCTCATGGAAGCGAGATAACAGTGGTCTGCTTCTATGCGTCCTGTATCGCCCCACAACACAAGGACGTTTCGCGCTGGACTTCCTGCCGGAGGAGCTGGACCGCCAGTGCAAGTCCGTCCTCATCCTGGGAGACCTCAACCACGTGACGTTTCCAACTCATGAAGGAGAAGGGCTGCTCGATCATGTGTTGTCAGACCTCCCCCTCCCAGATGGGAACCGCCTTGTCGTGGTGGGGGGCTTGCGTGCCCCTGTGACCTGGTGAGCTAGGCTAGAGAGGGATTAGGCCCCTGCTCTGCCCTTTCGAGGGGGAGAGGGCTACCCATGCTTGTAAGGTCGCCAGTGAGGGGCCAGACTAAATGGTTCCTACGTAGGCTGCCAATGGGCCAGCGGAGCCACTCGCTGGAGGGATCGCCCAATAGGGGCCGTCCTGTGCTGGATGGTTGGGTGTCCAGGCTGGGATGCTTTGGGATGGGGGTCTTAGCTCTAACGTGGACAAACTTTCGTATAATGTGGGACTTTTTTTTTTAAACGACTGTTCCGCATGGGGACGAGGTACCCCGTCCATAGCAGCTACCACTCGCTCCCATTGTAGTCCCAGAAGGTGGTTTTCCTTGCCCCTGCCCTCCCCCAGATAAGAACCACCTTGTCATGGTGGGGGGGGCTTACGTGCCCCTGTGACTTGGCAAGCTAGGCTAGAGGGGTCTTAGGCCCCTGCCCTGCACTTTCGAGGGAGAGAGGGCTACCTATACTAGTAAGGTCGTCAGAGAGGGGCCAGACTAAATGGTTCCTACGTAGGCTGCCAATGGACCAGCGGAGCCACCCACTGGAGGGATCGCCCAATAGGGGCCGTCCTGTGCTGGATGGTTGGGTGTCCAGGCTGGGATGCTTTGGGAAAAGGGTCTCAGCTCTGTCGTGGACAAACTTTCGTATCATGTGGGACCTTTTTTTAAAACGACTGGTCGGCATGGGGACGAGGTACCCCGTCCACGTCAGCCAGCGCTCGCTCCCATTGTAGTCCCAGTAGGTGGTTTCCCTTGCCCCTGGAGCTAATTCTTTTGTGTAACTTTAAACATATGGTAAAACAAAAAAAAATTCAGGTTTTTGTGAGGTGACTGACTTGGCCCACGAGACGTCATCTTCAGGTCTGAGTGGGAAGGAGGATTCCCCTCCACAAGTGCCTTCCACAGCAGTCTCCTGTTCTGGGAGTTCTTCTGAGGGACGCATTTGTGCTGCATGTGACTCCCGTTTGATGGTAAATGTTAATCCATCTTTTTCTTATCACGCCTTGCACTCCCTTCTTAAGGTCTATGGAACGGTTCTCCGTATTCGACATGTTTACGATAAGGATTTTTCGTTTAACCGCTGCTATGTAATGTTTCTGAACATGTAGCATCTCTGCCCCTTGCTGGCTCTGGCTTTAAGACAGAACTTCTCCACTCTCACAATATTTCGGACAGTGACACGGACTACATCCCAAATCTTTTTGACCACCATTAAGAGAATTAAGTTCCTGAAGTCCGCCAGATCCCGCCTCCTCGTTGGTTTGTGGCGTACTATAGAAATGGGCATGGGAATTTCATCCATGCCTCCCGGGATCTTGCCAAAGAAATCGGCACGACTCCTGAGGGGAATGTGAAGAGGTACGGGAAGGGGGTGATCGTGCGAGTTAAAGATATTACGCAGGCAAGGATGTTACAACATCTCCCATGCCCTACTGAAAGCATGTTGCAGACCGTGAAGGCTCATCCTACTTTTAATTATAGCAAAGGTGTGCGTCCAGTCAGGATCTTTACGAATTTCCGGAAGAGGAAATACTGTTTATGTGTCCTAACTCAGTCCAGATGGTGACTAAGATGAGGAATTCTACCAACACGGTCCTTCTCACTTTCTTTGTTTCCACCCTCCCAGACCGTGTTCATATCGGTCCTATCAACCTTAGGGTGAGGTGTTTTGTTTCACGTCCTCTTCAGTGTTTCTTATGTTATTCGTACGGTCACAGTAAAAGCTCCTGTAAGGAAGCTTCTAGATTTGGTAATTGCTTGGCACTAGATTCACACTCTGAGGAGCATTGCAATGCTACTGCTTACTGTTTCCATTGCCGTGATGCTCACCAGGTACGTTCCAGGCAATGCCCCAGGTATCGCCTGGAGCAAGACATTCTACAACTTGCTAACACTCAGTTCATCAGCCTAGGTAGCGCCCACCATGAACTCCTGTACCGCCAAAAGGACGGTACTTGTGCGACATCCTATGCTGCATTGGCCGCTCGCTCTTCTGCTGAGTCTGCCGGTCCGAAGACGACGACAAGTGCTACCTCTCGCTCTGTTGGGGCGGGTAGTCCTGTTCATTTGGCCAATAGGTTTGCCCTTTTGTCTGATGACTCAGTTGAGACACCTGTAAGAAGCGACGAGAATAATACGGACTGACCAAACTTACCCATGTAGTTGATGTCCATTTGCCTCCTCCATCGCCTAAGCCTTTGAAGGGCATGATCAAACGGCACCGAGGCTCCGCGGAGTCGATAGAATTTGCTCAGTCTAAGCAATCTAAGGTTTCTCCCGGTGCACACGATCGTGAGTCCTCCAGTCACCGCTCTGCAATGGTAGCTTCAGTTATTTCTGTCCAGCCTCCTGTGACGCGCTCCGTCCCAGATCGGGCTTCTTGTGATGAGGACGGTCTTAATATGGAGACGTCCAGTGATGTTGTCACAGCCCGTCCCTTGTGGACTCGCTGTGTCAAAAACTGGAGTCCAGCCTGACCCTCGTCCTCCGAGGAATGATGGTTCGCATCACTCACCGGTAGGCCGAAAGGCTACGGCCCAACGACCCGGTACATCTCAACTCGCGGTGTCTTCTCGTTTGTTGATTATTTCTAGTCAAGTGAGTCACGGGCAGCCTATTCAAAAGGCTCGCCCGTCCACGGCACCTAAATATTCAACTTCAAGCTTCTACAGTGGAACTGTAGAGGCCTTCGCGCCTCGTGGGGGGAACTCTTAGCTTTATTGTCGGAGTTCTCTCCTGCCTGTGTAGCTTTACAAGAGATCATGCTAGGTGATAGAATTTATTCTAGTCCTCCTGGCTATCGTGCCTTTTTTAGCACTCCTTTCCCTGACAAGGGCCACAACGGTGGCACAGCTATTCTAGTCAGTCAGGATATACCTGTTATCCGTTTACAACTTAACTCTCCCCTTCAGGTGGTTGCTGTTAAGATCTTTATGGGACGATTGTACACCATTTGCAGTGTATATCTCCCTCCTCGGCTTTCTGTCTCCAGGGGTGAGCTTGACGGCCTGATGCGTCAGCTGACTCCGCCTTTTCTTTTGTTGGGAGATTTTAACGGCCGTCACCCATTTTGGGATGAAGGTGCTAGTAATCCTCGTGGGGTTTTAATCGGTTCTTTTAATGAGGATGAGGGATTGGAGGTTTTAAATTCTGGGGATGTTACACATTTTCACAGTCCTACTGGGACTTTTACAGCTATCGATCTTTCTCTGTGTACATCTAATTCTTTTCTTGATCTTAATTGGCGGGTCCTACCGGATTTACACGGTAGTGACCACTTTCCTATTTCATTGCAATCTTTGAACTCTGAGCCACAGTCCCGGCCCCCACTCTGGGTTCTAGACAAGGCAGATTGGTTTCGATTCACAGACCTTAGCTCTTTTATCCGTCTGTTGGCTGACTTTTCTATTTGTGCTGAGGCTGTTGATTATTTTACCGATTTTTTACATTCAGCAGCACTTCAGACAATCCCTACGACGTGCTGTCGCTTTACGGAGTGGTTATATCTTCTTACCAAACGAGGATGGATGGATGGATTTTGTTTAGGTGCCTCAACATCTGAGGTCATATGGCGCCGTTACAAAAGGGTAAAAGGAAAACATAAGAGAAAAGGAAACAAAGGGATTAAAAACTATAATAGTAAAAACATCGTAAAAACTAACTAAAAGCAATTAGAAATTAAGCAATTAAAAGTATCTAAAAATCAAATAAGTAAGTACAATAACATTAAATAAAATTCACATCATTGGGAGAAGGCCCGCTTTTCCCAAAAAACTAAAAACATCATGGCCTTGGGCCAGGCACTCTGTCCCAAGGACCTTTAAGATATAATAGACACCGCTATCTCTACCGCGAAAGCGGTAGAGGTAGTGTCTTAAATCAGTCAAACTAGGGCACTCCACTAGTAGGTGCCGCACCGTAAGCGGTACCAGGCAATCATCACAGTAAGGTTTAGGGTCTCTGGTCAGGAGGTACCTTTGTGTAAGGTATGTGTGACCTATACGAAGTCGCGCCAATAAAGTCTGTGCACGGCGATTCTGGACATGGGTGTAAGTCCACTGAGGGAGTGTGGAAGTAGTAATCTCTCCCATTTTTGAGGTTGCAACCCCCGTTAGCCATCTCCTATACCAAAGTGCAGCAACTGTCTCACGAATTACAGGAAATACATCTCGGAACGGAATAGGGGCAAGAGATGGAGCGCGACTTGCTGCCTCTTTAGCGAGGCGGTCTGCGTGTTCATTCCCTGGAACACCAACGTGACCAGAGACCCAACAGATTCCAACACGATATCCTCTTTTGGTAAGTAGGTATAGGCACTCCAGGGCTGATAAAACCAGAGGATTAAGGGAGACAGTGCAAGAGAGAGCAGTAAAAACTCTGCGACAGTCACTAAAAATTGTAAAAGACGAAACCGGAAGAGTAAAAATAATATTTAAAGACGAAGGATACCGAAGGAAGGCTGCAACACCGATAAAAAGAGGGGAAAACTAGACTAAACCCGACGCCTGCGTCGGATTTGGAAACATCAGTAAAAACAGGACTGTCAATAGAATGGATAAAAAAGTGTTCAAAAAACCGAGTGTGCGACAGAGCTGGCAGAAAATCCTTCTTGCCATCCGTGGCAGGAGGGCATAATGAGATAACTGGAAGTTGCCAATAACCAACTCGCGGGAGACGGAAAGAGTACACAGGAGTATGGTCGATAGATAACTCCGCCATGAGATTTGCAACTCTAAGGCCAAAAGGTTTAGGGA
Organism: Portunus trituberculatus; assembly: GCF_017591435.1. Lineage (NCBI taxonomy): Eukaryota > Metazoa > Arthropoda > Malacostraca > Decapoda > Portunidae > Portunus > Portunus trituberculatus. The sequence continues at coordinate 696,011 of NC_059281.1, forward strand.
GACTTGGTCGAGTGACATACGCCTGCGAGCACGAGTCCCGCAATATTGACAGACAGGGGACAAAATCAGGAAGACGGTGGGTGCGATACCAACACCGGAGTATCAAAGACTGGCGCCGGAGGTCGAGCGGCCCGAAACCAGCATCCGTAGCCAAGCGGACCCCTGCATGATGCACGGAGTCAAGCGTGCGTAGTCGTGCATCCGTTGCAGAGTAGATCTCACAACCGTATTCCAGCTTTGGAAGGATTAGTGTACGGTGAAGCAGCAGCAAAGTGTCCCTGTCCGCACCCCAAGAGGTGTGACTTAAAACCCGAAGAAGGGATAATGCCTGCCGACAAGACACCTTAAGAGAACGGAAATGGGTAACCCAGATGAGACGGTTGTCAAGCAAAAGCCCAAGATATCGAGTCGCCTCCACGCATGAGAGGCGCCTATTAGCGAGGTATAAATCCGGGTCTGGATGGACACCACGGTTGCGGCAAAAATGCATGGCTACGGTCTTCGAGGTGGAGAATCGAAAACCATTCATGTTGGCCAAACTGTATACCCTATTGATCGCCAGTTGGAGCTTGCGCTCAATCAGTGACATCCTAGCAGCAGAAAATGAAATACATAGAGCTGTGAATGCCATCTGGGAGAATATCAATAGCACCATTTATGGCGACTGCAAATAATGTAACACTAAGAATACTTCCCTGTGAAACGCCATCATTTAGAGCAGTAGCCTCAGAGAGAACACTCCCCACACGAACCCGTAAAAAACGTCTAGATAAAAACTGCTGGATAAAAAGAGGAAGGTGGCCACGAAGGCCAAAATTAAATAAAGACTAAAATACCATGACACCAAGCCGTGACGTAGGCCTTCTCCAGGTCAAAAACACTGTTACTTGATGGTGGTGATTAGCGAAGGCCTCACAAATGGAAGACTCTAGGGATAAAAGAGCATCAGTAGTAGACCTCATCTTTCGGAAGCCGTACTGTACCGATGACAAGTACTTCCCCCTCTCCAAGTACCACATGAGTCTTACATTTACCATCTTTTCTAACACTTTACAAATGCAGGATGTCAAAGATATAGGACGGTAGTTCGTAGCCTGGAGATTATCTTTCCCAGGCTTCGGAAATGGGAGAACCACTGCCACAGCCCAAGAAGATGGAAAGTCACCGGTATGCCAAATCATATTATAAAGATTTAAAAAAAGTTAAAAGCACTGTCAGACATGTGGCGCAAGAAGGCATAAGGTATATCATCTGGCCCAGGAGAAGAGTCGTGACACTGGGACAAAGCAGTCCGCAACTCGGAAGCAGAGAAAGGGACATTATAAGACTCCTCCAGCGGAAGAAAAGTTTATGCCGAGAGATTCCATTCTCTGGCGGTGACGTGCGCCCGGGGCTGCAAAATGCTTCCGGGAAACACTGGCAAAATGCTCCGCGGAGAGGTCAGCGACAGTCCTAGGGTCTGCCACCGTTCGCCCAGCAGGCAACAAAATTGGTGGAAAAGGAGCAGAATACTTCCCAGCAATTCGGCGGACTTTGTTGAAGACATCCGTAAGCTGGGTGCGGACGTTTATGGAAGAGACATAGGCTTTCCAAGAGGTTCTTTGTGCCTCTTTCAAAACGCGGCGGGCCCGAGCTCGGCAGCGTCGAAAAGCGTCCAGACACTACGGGTCCCCACGATGTCGCCGGAGACGAGAGAAAGCTGCCCGTTTCTCTTTCACATCGTTAGTGCACGCTGCGGTCCACCAAGGAACGGGACACTTAGTAAAGCAACCAGAAACTAGGGATTGTCAGAAGCGCTACTGACTGTAAAAAATCGGTAAAATAATCAACAGCCTCAGCACAAGTAGAAAAGTCAACCAGCTGACGGATAAAAGAGCTGAGGTCTGTGAATCGAGGCAAATCTGCCTTGTCTAAATCCCAGCGTGGGGACCTGGACTGTGGCTCAGAGTTCACAGATTGTAATAAAATCGGAAAGTGGTCACTACCGTGTAAATCCGGTAGGACCCGCCAATTAAAATCAAGGAAAGAATTAGATGTACAAAGAGAAATATTGATAGCTGTAAAAGTCTCAGTAGGACTGTGGAAATGTGTAACATCCCCAGAATTTAAAACCTCAAATCCCTCATCCTCAATAAAAGAACCGATTAAAACCCCACGAGGATTACTAGAACCTTCATCCCACAATGGGTGACGGCCGATAAAATCTCCCAACAAGAGGAAAGGCGGAGTCAGCTGATGCACCAGGCCATCAAGCTCACCCCTGGAGACAGGAACCCGAGGAGGGAGATATTAACTGCAAAAAGTGTAGGATCGTCCCATAAAAACCTTAACAACAACCACCTGAAGGGGAGAGTTGAGTTGCAAGGGGACAACAGGTATGTCTTGACGGACTAGAATAGCTGTGCCACCGTGGTGGCCCTGGTCAGGAAAAGAGTGCTAAAAGAGGCACGATAGCCAGGAGAACTAGAATAAGTACTATCACCTAGCATAGTCTCTTGTAGAGCTACACAGGATGGAGAGAACTCCAACAGTAAAGCTCGGAGTTCCCCCCACGAGGCGCGAAGGCCTCTACAGTTCCACTGTAGAAGCTTGAAGTTAAATATTTAGGTGCAGTGGACGGGTGAGCCTTTTGAAGGGGCTGTCCGTGACTCATCTGACTAGAAATAATCAACCGACGAGAAGACACCAGGAGTTGTGATGTACCGGGTCGTTGGACCGCTGCCAGAGAGTGATGTGAACAATCATCACTTGTACCGGTCATCGGAGGACGAGGATCATGCTGGACTGAACTTTTTGACACACCCTAAGATTGATAGGACTGATATGAACACAGTCTGTGAGGGTGGAACCAAAGAAAGTGAAAAGGACCATGTTGGTAGAATTTTTCATCTTAGTCACCTTTTGGACTGAGTTAGGACACATAGCCAATATTTCCTTTTCCGGAAATTCGTAAAGATCCTGACTGTACACACAACCTTTACTATAATTAAAAGTAGGATGAGCCTTCACGGTCTTAAACATGCTTTCAGTAGGGCATGGGAGATGTTGTAACATCCTCGCCTGCATAATATCTTTAGCTGGCACGAGCACCCCCTTCCCGTACTTCTTCAGATTCCCCTCAGGAATTGTGCCGATTTCTTTGGCAAGATATCGGGGGGCATGGATGAAATTCCCACACCCATTTCTATAGTACGCCACAACCCAACGAGGAGGCGGGATCTTGCGGACTTCAGGAACTGAATTCTCTTAATGGTGGTCAAAAAAATTTGGGATGTAGTCCGTGTCACTTTCCGAAATATTGCGAGAGAAGAGAAGTTCTGTCTTAAAGCCAGAGCCAGCAAGGGGCAGGGATGCTACATGTTCTACAGCCAAACGGGCTTCATCGCATGACAGAAATGTTACATGGCAACGATTAGATGGAAAGTCCTTATCATAAACAAGTCGAATACGGAGAACCGTGCCATACACCTTGAGAAGGGAGTACAAGGCGTGATAAGAAAAAGATGGATTTACATTTACCATCAAAAGGGAATCCAAACCAGCAGAGATATGTCCCTCAGAAGGACTCCCAGAACAGGAAACTGCTTTGGGAGTCACTTGTTGAGGGGAATCCTCCTCCCTACTCAGACCTGAAGATGACGTCTCACGGGCCAGGTCAGCCACCTCACGAGAACCTGATAGTTTTATTGTGTTTAACCATATGTATAAAGTTACACAAAAAATAGCTCCAGGGGCAAGGGAAACCACCTACTGGGACTACAATGGGAGCGAGCGCTGGCCGACGTGGATGGGGTACCTCGTCCCCACGCGGACGAGTCCTTTTTAAAGAAGGCCCCACATGATACGAATGTTTGTCCACGACAGAGCTGAGACCCCCCTCCCAAAGCATCCCAGCCTGGATACCCAACCATCCAGTACAGGACGGCCCCTATCGGGTGATCCCTCCAGCAGATGGCTCCACTGGTCCACGGGCAGCCTACATAGGAACCATTTAGTCTGGCCGCTCACTGGCGACCTTACTAACATGGGTAGCCCTCTCATCTTTGAAAGGGCAGAGCAGGGGCCTATGCCCCCTCTAGCCTAGCTCGCCAGGTCACAGGGGCACGCAAGCCTCCCCACCATGGCAAGGCGGTTCCCACCTGGGGGGGTCACGCTGTATAGCCACGTCTCTGTCACTGCCACGATGTCTACTTTGTACCGCAAGACAAAATTATGTGAGAGGTCTGCGATGTTGATGCGCAGGCCTCTGACGTTGGCAGACACCAGACTGAGCTGGGGGACGTGACTGTGGTGCTGACGCGCGGGTGGAGCCCGGGGGGTTGAGGAGGGCTACTGCGAGAGATAACTGCTGCCCCACGAGAGTGAGGTCCAGTCCCGGTGGTGTCGTGGCTGCTCATCCCGGTAGTATTATTGAGGGCTGGAATCACGAAGGGAGCGTGGGGGGGCTGGGGGCTGCGGTGGCGGGGTTGCCCTTCCATCCTGCTCTCCGCTATCACCCCTCTAAGGATGGCTTCCTGCCTGGCGTCGGCTGCACGAGTGAAGCAGGTCTCCGTCCAGTGTCCAGGGCGTAGGCAGTACTCGCAGGTGGGGCGACTGTGCTGTCCTGTCGGGGAGTGGCAAGGCAGAGCCATTAGAGGGGTGGGGGACGGGTCGCGGGGCCGAGCTGTCGAGGGTGCGTAGTGAGGTGACTGCTGAGTAGACGACCCCTTCCTTGCCTTTTTCTTTCGCTTGGCTTTGTTGTTCCTTGGGCCTCCTCTCGTTCCTGATGTGCCAGCCTCAGTGGTTGGCGTGTTAGTGGAGGTGCCGGAGGAGGCTGTGTTAGTGGTGGTGGCGGAGACGGTGGCGGCGGCTCCGGCAGTGGTGTGGGAGGGATTACCGGGGGTAGGAATGGGGGGGATGTAGGCGGGGAGACTGGTGAGGAATCAGTGCAGGAAGCAGCTGTGTTGGTGGGCGGAGAATCTCGCGGGCGATGGGCGAGGGGTCTCGGCAGGCCAGACTCCCACCACTGCCTTGCGGTGGGTGAGGAGGTGCATTTCCTCGCCCAAGCGTTGTCGATGGACGAGGCGATGGTTGTGGTGCCCATTGTGCGGGTAGACCTCTTCCCGTCTGCGTCTTTCACGTCGCTTAGGGCCTCAATTAGCTAAAGGACTTCTAGCAGCTGAGGTTTCCGGTCTATTAGCCAGTCCTTCTGTAGAGTGAGTGACTGGACGACAGTATTTTGCCTCGAGACTTCCTGCTTGAGGCTTAGTGCGTGAGCCACAAGCTCCTCCTTCTGCGTCTCCATGTACTCCTGATGCTCGGTGTCGACGTCCTCGGTGTGGTGTGCGTCATCGTCAGCATCAGGGAGGGATAAGGGGAGGGCCGCGGCTGTCGCTGTGTCACCATCCTCGTTGCTGGGGACAGGGGGTTTGGTGATGACATACGTCACTTCAGCTTCTATGTTGGCCTCTAAGCGCAGCTGTTGGGTCTCGGAGCATGTGTATGTCTCCCGATCACGAAGGCACATGGCGTGACACACGTTAGGGCAGTCTCGCCCTCACAGAAGACGAAGGCGGCATTATTGGTGGCTACCCTGCCACAGACAGCGAACCAGCGTCGGGGACAATAGCCGGGATGACTTATCCTCGAGATTTTTTGGTGTGTTGCCATGTCTGCGGTCACGAATTGGGGAGGGGAGGGGTGGCGGCTGAGACAGGGGTGGTGTTCCCAGGGGATTTGTGGTATCCTGGCGGAGGACAAGCAGGTGAGGCGACCAGGACAGGCAAATGAGGTGACCACTTAGTGAAAATCGACAGCACAATGAGAACACGATGCACATCACACACTGACTGATCACTGCTCCCGTCTGTTCTGTTGGGTGATGTCACAATTCCTCTGTGGATAGAGAGGCAATAAAATGTAGAGAATGGAGGAGAGAGGCTTAGCAACGCTTGGGGGTGCGGAACGCGGCAGCCATATGCAGATAGGTCAGGCTGAGGTCACAGTAGGTCGGTGAGGCTACATAAGACTTTTTCCTCGCTGTATTTCTACAAGGAGATCACTTTGCACTTTTTCTTTTTCTATGTAGCGTCACGAGGCACTTGTTCACAGATGGGAAACCTTTACACTGCACTAACTCACCACTAGCCTCTGAAAAATTACCTTTGTGACGGAGCGACCTCACGCGTGGCCTCTCTCTCTGCTGGCGCCTCTCTCTCTCTCTCTCTCTCTCTCTCTCTTTTTTTTTTTTTTTTTTATTTAAACAAAACTTTATACAAAGGAACATGTACCCAAAGGCGCACTGTCGTGTGCTACCTATTCTAAGGGTACTACAATCTATTTCTCTACAATATTTACAAGACTTAAAAATAGATAATATACAAGATGGTCAGCATGTAAATGGAGCACTATTCGTTTCACTTCACTAGCACTATTCACGCACTGCACTACACTGAGTGTCACGTCACAAAGAGTGTCAGAGGAGTTGGCAGTGTCTGTCTCCACTTATGTGCCATCAGTTTGACACTGTGTGTGTTCATCTCCTGGACGTGAGGCACCGCGGCCGTGAACAAGTTCCACATCCTGGAGACGCGTCCTGCGAAGGTGCGTTGATGCTGACACCCGTGGGATCGCGGCACCTCTACGGCGTCACCACCATTGAGCACCGTTCTCGTGCTCCGTGCGGTGACTCTTAGAGGATGACGCAGCCCTGCCAGATGTGGCACTCTTTGCACCTGTGCCTTATGGAACACTACGATCGCCGCCACGTCTCTGCGGTGTTCCAGTGAATCAAGGGGACGCTCAGGCTCTGGGTGAGGTGGTAGTGCAGCATCTACTAGCCGTATGGCGCGGCGTTGGATGCTGTCCAGTCTCCTTCTGTGTGTGGCGGCACAGGACATCCAGGAGAGAGCTGCGTATTCAAGGTGGGGCCGCACCTGTGCCTTGTACAGCAGCAGTCTCCCCTTCCTGTCGAGGAAACTGGCGATCCTTCTGAGAGCGGAGATCCTGTGAGAGGCTTTCTTGGCAATGGTTTTGACATGCCTGTCAAACCTCAGCCCTCGATCCACCTCCACTCCAAGTATCTTGACGTCATCTTGGGTGGGAGAGCAGCAGCGCCAAAGACAACTTTCCTGCCATTGCTGCCATGGCGGCTGGGGACCGAGAGACAACCATTGCTTGTGTCTTCTCCGGCGCGAATGTCACTTGCCAGCGAGCACCCCACTCCTTTATCACTCGTAGCTGCTGATTGATGGCCTCAGCAGCCCGCCCACTGTCCTGGCGTGGATAGGTATAGGAGAGGGTGCAGTCATCAGCATAGGCCATGACTCCTGGCAGTAGCTGGAGAAGATCATCCACGTAGATATTCCACAGGAGTGGGCCAAGAATTGAACCCTGTGGCACTGATGCCTCCACAGGCAGGGACTCAGATGTTTGCCCGTTGACAACCACCTTGAGGCTTCTGTCCTGCAGGTAATTTCCCAAGAGTCGTAGCAAGCCACCCTGGATGCCTTTAGCACGAAGCTTTTCTAGTAATCCGTTGTGCCATACTTTATCAAAAGCTCCTGCTATGTCCAAAGCAACCACTATAGTGTCCTTGCCGTCGTCGAGGGCGTCCTGCCAATGCCTGGTGAGAAGCATCATTAGGTCGGAGGTTGACCTTCCAGGTCTGAACCCAAACTGTTGGTCTGAGAGGAGGGCATTGTCCTTGAGATGGCTACACACCACCTCTGCCACGACCCTCTCAAACACTTTACCCACCACTGACAACAGGGATATGGGTCTGTAGTTTTTGGGTCCGTCCTGGAGCTTTTTGTGTACAGGAACTACTCGAGCCTCCTTCCACACTGAAGGCCAGACGTTTTCCCGTACACAAGTTGTGAACTTGGGTGAGAGGGGCAGCCAGTTCCTGGGAGCATCGCTTCAGCAGGTGCGGGCTGATGTCATCAGGGCCGGTGGCTTTCTGTGTGTCCAGCCCCGCAATAATCGCTTCACCTGCTGATGCGTCACCTCCACCATGGTGACAGTCTTCTCACATTGCTGGACCAGCTGAGGCGGTGGCTGCTGTGGATTCCCGACCTTCATTTTTCCAGCAAACAAGGAAGCCAGCAACTGTGCCCTCTCCTTACTGCTGGTGGCGACAGTACCGTCCTGCTTGCTGAGGGGAGGGATGGATTCTTGGTGGCCAGTTCCTTGTTTGTCCTTAACAAGAGACCACCAAGTTTTGTTTCCTACGCCAGTGCCACACAGTTTCCGGCGCAGGCTTTCCTCCCACTTTTTTAAGGCCCACTTGCTGGTTACCACCATCCTCCTGCATGCAGCCCTGTGCAGGTCCTTGTTGCGCCGAGTCGGGTTCCTCTTGTAGCGGAGCCAGGCAGCATACTTTGCCTCGGCAGCAACACGGCAACGGTAGCCAAACCATGGCTGATCCGTCGATCTGGTGGTGTATTCCCTGTGTGGGACGTGGCGTCTCTGGAGGGCGAGAAGGTGAGAGGTGAGTGCAAGTGCTTCACTCTCTGCTCCTCCCTGTAGCAAAGTGGCCCATGGGGTGTGGGTCAGGTCGCGGCGCAGGGAAGCCCAGTCTGCTTTGTTCCACAGCCAGATGGTGCGGGTGGTGGCCTCGTCCTGAGCCACGCCCACTTCCAGCTGTGTCAGTACAGCGTGATGGTCAGAGCTGCCCACGAGCCCCAGCTGATGACACTGAAGCTTGTCTTCCTGGTAGTCTGAGATGACAGGGTCTAATGTCCCTCCTCGTTCATGTGTGGGGAAGGTGACATGATCTGTCAGACCCTGCACCTCAGGAGATTCTCGTAGGCGTCTCTTTCCAGGTGGTGATTGAGATCCCCCACAATCAGCACGTGGCTGCAGCTGTGTGCCATCATCAGGTTGTCTAAGGTCTCAGTCAGGTACAAGAGTGAGTCAGGCCCTTGTCGCGGGGGGCGATACAGGGCACACAGCAGGAGGGCTGAGCGGTCTGCCAGCATTACTCGGAAGTACATCATCTCCATCATTGGAGGCGTGTCTATGTCGAGTAGCTGGGCCTGCATTCCTTCCTTGAAGCAGACAGCCACTCCACCTCCTGTTCGCTCCTGTCGGTCCCTCCTCACCCAGTGGGTGAAGCCCTGCATCCTGCCATACGTGGGCTCCACCTCACTGTTCAGCCATGTCTCGGTCACCACAACAACGTCTGCATTGTGTCGTTGCACACAGTTGTGGTATAAGTCTGCAAGGTTAGTCCGGAGACCACGGACGTTGCTAGAGACGACCTTTAGTTGGCGGCGGGGCAAGCTGGCTGTACCATGGTGAGGGATGGTAGTGAGCGAGGCCTGCTAGTCCGAGGTGGTGGTTAGGGTCCGCGGCCGACTGCTGGTACTGGTGAAGAGGTGGTCCACTGCCGCCCCTGGTTCTGATTCCAGATACCAGGCTGAGGAAGGAGTGGGCGAGGTTGTGGCAAGGACTGAAATGAAGTGAGGGGGTGGGCGGGCTGAGGCGCTGCAGGTGGGAAGGGTGTGGCTGTGTATCTTTCCACCGTAAGAAGCCGCTGTAGGAGACGCTCCTGACGTAAATCGTCAGTTCTGGCGTGGCAAGTAGCAGAAGTGTGTCCTTTCCGTGAGCAGTACTCACACACTTTTGCCTTGGCTCGCTTTTGTGTCTGCTTGGTGGCCTGGTGAGTCCTCAGTCCTTCGCTGGACACCCTCCTCGCGTCCTGCTGCACTTCCCTCTTAGATTTCTTTTTTCTCCAATCTCCTGAAGTGGTCTGAGGAGAGGTTCGTGGGCGAACAGAGGCACCGCGATCTACTCCGTTCGCTGTGTTTATGGAGGAAGAGTCCCTGCTGCTCTGTGTGGCGGTAGACGTGGTAGTGAGTACCGAGCAGTCACTCTGTGTGGCAGAAGGGTGACAGTGGACGCTGGGGAGGTGTCACAGTCGCTCTGTGTGGCGGTGGAAGCAGTGGAGGTAGGCGGAGCGGTCGTTGTTTCCCGGGCAGGCGAAGGGAAGGTGGAAGTGGAGAAAACAGCTGCGTACCGGATCTGTTGCGGTTTATCCGAGCTCCACCACGTCCTCCACCTCTCAGAGTCCTGACAAACCACCTCCCAGTGTTCGTCAATTGACTCTGCGTGGGCGCTGACTGCCTGAGCGTGTGGCTACTTGCGTCTGGCGCTGTTTTGACGCTATCAGCCTGTCTGCTACTCTCTCTCTCTCTCTCTCTCTCTCTCTCTCTCTCTCTCTCTCTCTCTCTCTCTCTCTCTCTCTCTCTCTCTCTCTCTCTCTCTCTCTCTCTCTCTCTCTCTCTCTCTCTCTCTCTCTCTCTCTCTCTCTCTCTCTCTCTCTCTCTCTCTCTCTCTCTCTCTCTCTCTCTCTCTCTCTCTCTCTCAAACCATAGCCAACCCCATCACTCATCATCTGGCACTACCACCCGTACCACTAAAGCATTCACTCCTCCAGCCCTTATCTATACCACACCTAAGCACAGAGCTTACCTTTCAACTTCTATTCCCATTCCCGCCTACTAACTATTTAGTTAAAGTAACTCTTCAGATTTTTTTTTCTTATCTCACTACGAAGTTAACTTCAGTAAATTCTGTATTTTCTACTGCATACCTATTTATATCTTCCACTAAAGCTCAACAATCTACCGTTCAAACCACAAATGATCAGGTTTCAATTTCATTTGTCACTACGAAATCACACGATCTTTTCAGTCACATCCATTATCACCGTTACTTTTACAGCCTCGACTCACAGATCCATGTCAACAATCAACTGCCGCGCAGACTACCAGCTGCAATTGTGTAAAGACAATAAGACCTTCGCTTGTTCTTGTGACCATGTTGAGCAATGCCCTGAAAAAGAGGATGAACACAACTGTACAGAAGGTACTTGACCTTATTAAACATTCTTTATAACTTTACACACACACACACACACACACACACACACACACACACACACACACACACACACACACACACACACACACACACACACACACACACATACACACCGCTTACTCATCCCGGTAAGCGGCAAAGCAAATGGGCAAGCCTCTTAATGTGTAGCCCCTGTTCACCTAGCAGTAAATAGGTACGGGATGTAACTCGAGGGGTTGTGGCCTCGCTTTCCCGGTGTGTGTTGTGTGTTGATGTCTCAGTCCTACCGAAGATCGGTCTATGAGCTCTGAGCTCGCTCCGTAATGGGGAAGACTGGCTGGGTGACCAGCAGACGACCAAGGTGAATTACACACACACACACACACACACACACACACACACACACACACACACACACACACACACACACACATACACACACACACATACAATTAATTTAGTTAGTTAGTTCATTTATTGACAAAAACAAAAATTCTACATAAACAAAGAACAAATATATAATCTTATATTTTGTTCCAAAATGGAAAACTGTCAATAATCTTGTAGAGACGATTTCTCAAACTACGCAAAACTACATATTAATGAAGTTACATTTTTACCTTCATTGAGGCATTGAAGTTCATTTTTACAGATTAAGCACTTTAAATATATAATCACATCGTTCATCCAAATAAACATTCTCAATGAGGTCAGTGATACTTGTAAAAGACACACACACACACACACACACACACAATGGCATATATATATATATATATATATATATATATATATATATATATATATATATATATATATATATATATATATATATATATATATTATTCATTCTACCCAAGACACAAGGTGGAGAAGTAAACCTGAGTTGTTCATAATCTGATGTTTATCATAAATAGAATATGGGTAGCGGTGACGGGACGAGCTGACGTTTAGGCGAGTGTGTGCCCAGGGCAAATTCGGTGCTGACTGGAGCATATGGTGGTCGTCACTTTAGCGGCATGAAGTCGATACCTCCTAACTCCGCACCTGCATCGAATTAGTGGAGTGACCGTGCTAATCCGGGGAGGTCACTACAGCTCTCTTCCTGCCCCGCAGAAAAGAAGGCCCAGGCAAGAATAAGATTTGATAGCAGAAAAAAAGGAGGCATAAGGGTATATATATATATATATATATATATATATATATATATATATATATATATATATATATATATATATATATATATATATATATATATATATATATATCAAATATATGGAAGAAAAGAGGTGACTAGCAAGGGACACCTAAGAGGCTTGGAAAAACAGGGCGTTGGCTTAACCTGCCGAGGCGAGTGACGACGAGGGGATGAAATTGAGAGGGAAAGAGGCTGTATAGCGAGAGCAGGTTGTGTACAATGTGTAGTAGGAGGCGACGAGGACTGGGGGACAGATGGGGCGAGCTGTGGTGGTGGGGGGCTTACTGAAAACGAGCTGGGCGTGGTGATAGCACTGTTGGGCTTATTGCCTGCCAAGCAACGAGGTGAGGGTGGCGCTGCTCCCGACGTGACCTGATTCTCAGCGGTGGCGACCCGGGGATATAGGCTGAGCCAGGGTCTCTCTGTTCGAGAGACCCTGGGCAGAGCGGTGTCACCTCCCTTGAACGTGGTGGGCGCAAAGATTCCGCCGCCGGAAGAAGTGCGGCTGGAGGAGCAAGGGTGGCGCCGCGGAAGGTAGGTGGGGTTTGTGGGATGGCCTTGGGGTGCGGGCTGGGCAGGTGGCAGGTGAGCCACCCTCTATCTGTCCCATGAAGCGACGTATGATCGGCCTTTTATTTTAAGGGTGACGTTCATCTTGCTTCGCTGTAACACGCAATATGGCCCCGTGTAAGGCGGCTGGAGAGGTCCTATGGTGGCGCCGGTCCTCAGAAAGACCGCTGCCGCATCACGGAGGTCCGCCAGGAAGTGAGTGTGGTAGCAGGAGGATGGATGAGGAGGACTGGGTTGAAGACTCGCCAACGCTGGTAGAAAGACCAGGGCGTATCCTTCTGGTCCCGTTGCAGCTCCGCCGGCGTATGATGCACGTCCTCCTTCTCCGTGGCTCTCCAGGTCAGAAGGATGATCAGGAGGGCGGCAACTTAGCTGCCAGGGTGAGGAAAGGCACGAATCGCCTCCTAAGGCGCTGGTGAAAAGGCTCCACCGTGCCATGAGCCTGTGGGTGATAGGCTGTGGTGCGGTGGCGTATTGTAACGAGGAAGGTCATGGGCTAATCGCAAGCGTGAGATTCAAACTACATTCCCTGGTCGGTGATGATGGTGAATGGCACTCCGAAGTTCAACACATACCCCGAAAGGAAGTGGGCGGCAGTACACTCCGTGCTGTCAGGCATCGGAATCGCGATACTTCAGCGTGTGGCCTGGTCCATACAGATGAGGAGGTACCGGTGGCCATGGCATGGTGATAGGGGAGAAACCAGGTCTACTTGGACGGTGTGGAAGCGTTCCGTGGATGTGTCATGGTCTGAGCTATTGTACTATGACATTGCACAATTTCTCTGGCTACTGGTTATAAATAAGCAATGTTTTTTTCCTTCTTTTGATTAACAAAAATAATATCTACACATAAAATTTTCGATATGAATGAGAATCACAATTCCATCTGTCGCATTCTCCGCTGCAATTTATTACATATCCTATTACAACCATACATAAGAATCACTCCGATCTCATATACGAATGTAACAACGTAACTCGTCACTCGTCTTCCTATGTTACATTGTGATGTAGGTATCCCACATACGAGTATATCCCCTCAAATGCTCGTGCTTTGTATCAAAGGTTGTGAAGGGTGCGTGGGTGGGATGTGCATGCCTCCCGCAGGAAAGGATGGAGATTAAAGCAGCCGCTCGGCTGAACAGCGGTACTTCCCACCACCAATTAGGCATTTCGGCACCAGCCAGAACCCTGTCATCCATCCGGTCAAGCCATTTCTATTACATATGTAGGGCTGTAGGGCAATGAGTCCAATACTGTCTGCTAATAAATCATATATTAGATAAATAGGTCCGCACTTTAAAATTGAGAAAATGGCGTTGCAGAGAGAGAATAATTTACTGATAATATATATGATCAGGGAGAAATCATGACATTCCTAAGAAGTGGAAAATATATGTCATCACACTAAACCACTAGCGGAAAATATATGGCAATGCAGCCAATATTCTTTACGTTATTATGTATATACGTCTATAACTAGGAGGAATGTATATCATTAGGTAGTGTAAACACAGAATTAATCATATAGAATTAACTCATTATAACAATTTATGTCATGTTATTCATCATTTCATCAAATGGCGTGGCAGAGAATAATTTACTTATAACCTAATGGTCAGGGAGAGATCATGATATTAACAAGTAGCGGAAAATAAAGTCGTAACGCTAAGTAATATATATACATATATATATATATATATATATATATATATATATATATATATATATATATATATATATATATATATATATATATATATATATATATATATATATATATATATATATATATATATATATATATATATATATATATATAACTTGGAGGAATGTATATCATTAAGAAAATATAAAACACAACGTGAACAAGATATAAAAAAACAAAATCAACTCATCATCCTAAATCACATCAGTATTATTCAGAGGAGATATATCATCATACAGAAGATACAGAAACGATCAAGGGAGAACATCTGTAACACATCATAGAGATGTCGTCAGAATTTCTCAAAAGAATTAAGTTGGAACTCAAGTATGCAATGCAGTCCAAATACATCAATATTAAAAGCATATGTGGTGAAGCTTCTAAGTATACTCATATATATGGAGGAATGAATATCTTATATAAAGGTGACCATACAAGGTATTATAAAACACACAAAAAAAATTTTACATCCTGGAAACACGCACTAATATTATGATGGCTAAAACGAACTTACGCAATTGATTCAGAAGTACTTATCTATAGATCTCATTAATCTCTCAATATTAAGTAGCTGTTCTCATATCCAGGTAATATGTTGATTTAAGCACTTGAAACACTGGATAAGTCCATAACTTGTAAAAATATTACTATTTCAAGAAATAAAATTGCCGCGCAAAAGACTACACGATTATTTCTCATTTTAAGTTCAGAAATATTCATCTCTATTTGTAATATAACGTCCAATACTCGGAAGGAAATACCCAAAAATTACAGTTCTCTTTCAAAATACTCAAAAGTTGTAGTTCCCTGTCAAAATATTCAAACATTACCATTCTCTATTATCACCAATATTCCACAGGTTAAATGTATATTAATATTTTGTTTATAATTTAGTTTCGACTGGAACTCTTTCCATATCGGTATTTTCCTAACTACACCAAAATACATATTGTCATTATCTTAATTTCTTGATATTCAACATCCATATCTTATTTCTTCAATATATGTTTATCTTGTTTCACCTTCAAGCCTTACAATATAGGTAACGATGAGATTGAGAATATCATTTCATAATTTATTCGCTTGCTACTCCATCAACAACACTTCTTTCCTTATTATCGTTATCAACTGTGTACCAATACACATCCTTGCATTCCCTTAAATCTCACCGTAAAATGTCATTTAATTAAGTCGTTGGTACTGAAACCATGATGATTTTCTACGATATCACCATAACTCAAATCAGATTTACCACCAAATTTCTTGTTTCCTTTATCAATTAAGACATTCCACATCGTATCTATCTTTAAACCAATATGTATAGACACCTTATTTCACATGTATCGTCAAAATCACATATAAAGACACTCATTAATATTCATTAATATTCATTAATATTCATCCTAATCTCTGTAACATCTTCAAAATCGCCATATACACCTCCAAATTATATATAGATACCTATTATCATCAACAAGAAAACATCAAGATGCCTACAAATTAATCCAATACCTGCCTTCAGAGCATATATAACCAATTTTCTCATGTATGTATTCACTGTATCTTCATCTTACATCATCAATTCACTATCACAATAATATTTGCCAAATATATTCATGACCTACACAAACATATATATGTATATGCACTTTTTCATTTTATCCTCACATCCCCTCATATATCATAATTGTATACTTAAATATTTAACTTCAAAAATATATATGTATATGCACCTTTTCATATATCCGCATCTCAACATTTTCTCATGTAATGAATATCCTCATCTCAACATTTTCTAATATAATCATTAATATATCTAACTGAACATCATCAATATCCACATCTTCATAAGTTGTTCATATTCGTATTTCATTATGCATATATAAAATATAAGATCAAACCTATTTTCATATTAGACTTATTGTATTAAGTTTTCAATCGAGTATTCACAGGTTAAAATCAATCCATGACTATATATCTTTACTCAACATATTGTTGCGACCCTAGAGTTAGCCTGACTGGGTTCCCACAATGACTGGGGCACCTGTCACTTAGTAGGTTAAATCAGTCTTATTAAAATACAATATATTAAGATAAATAAGGGAAGAGTGACTGGGCTTCGATGCAACAGTTTACCGCAAGGGCAACTCAACTCAAGGGTGTAAGAGAAATTTAAAAATAATGATAAGGAAAGACTTAAGAAAAGGAACTTAAATCTTTAACATTATTTACACAAAAATAAGGCAAAGTTAAACTTAATCACAATCAAGGATAAAGTTAAGGCACGTAGATAATTAAAGCGATGATAATCATATCCAAGTAAATAATATAAAGACAATCACCAAAAATATATCACCTCAAAATATAATAAATCAGAAATAAGTGCAAACACAGTTGCTCAATAAGCACCACTTACTGGGCATCAGCACCACCTGCAACACACAACAAGGGATATAACTCTTCAACTCCAAAAAATATAATAATTAAGCTGCTCAAGGGTGTGTTAAGTCTTAAATGAGACCACAAAAATAAGTAATAAGGACAACCCTTATTAGAGGTAAAAAGTAAATAACACCACCACACACTTGTCCTCCCTTCTGGCTGATTCACACAATAACAGATAAATCACCAAAACTCAGTATGGATGACCTAATAACAAACATTAACATATATTTTATAATTTATATATCCATCCTCACATCGTTTTCTTCCTAGAATATTTATTGTCTTCACACACATTCCATCACATCATATTTTTTTCCTCACGCAATATAGATATATATCTAAATCCTCCCAATATTTTCCTTCTTTAACATACGTTATTTCAACCCTCATATTATATCCTTCTTGACATAAATTTACCTCATGTTGCCGAATCTCAATCCTCACATTCAATGTATTACAGATCACTAACTCTCATATCAATGTCAATACTCGTAATTTTCATCACTTTCGGCCCTTCCTTAGCTATTTATATTTTGTAATATGTCAGAGATCTTGAAAGTACTCTTTTCATATTTCAGCCTGGTTGTTCTCAGTAGTCATAGCCACAATAGAACATAATTATTTTAATTTACTTCTTATTCTTGCATTTACTGATGTTATTAATATCGTCTCTATCCTTCCTTATCAACAGACTAACACCTTAACCTGGTAGCTACATATGCTACAACTCACATATAAATTCTTATCTTGGGGCACTAGTATTATGTCATTCAACACAATTTACAACAATATCATACTCTTAGATAGACATGTGAGTGATCATTTAATATATATTTTGCTTCGCACACCGCCGCATATAATGATAAATCTTGATATATCAATGCAAATAACCTTTACTCAACGATTCTTATATGGAACGAAGCCACTTCCTCTTGGTAACCACACATAAGAACTACTTTAACTTCGTACATAAATGCACACGTAACTATGTTATGTAACTTATTAGTCAAAGCAATACCACATGCAACATACATACGTACATGTACACACACACGATTATTTACTCGTAACACGAGGATGTAAGTATATAACAGCGTCATATTGATCCAAGTACATACACATAAATAAATACATATATTGAAATAATACTTAAACATTCTGTCATGATTCCTCCGTCTTTCTAATTTACCTCAAAGCTCCACTTATTGTTTATATGAAGTACAAAAAGCTCATGCCTCCTCAGCAATACAGCCGAGGGCGGCTCCGCTCAGTCTCGGCTGCCCTCGCTTCGCGCTTTCTCTTTCGTCTTATTTGTGCGTGCTTCTCCAACCTTCCTTCAGAGAACTCAGAGAGGAGGGGGGGGAGACAGACCTATAGCAACATGCCCATCCACGTACCGTTCACCAGTCAGGTAAAAGCCCACGTGTGCAGATCCAACAACATGTCTGTCCCAGGATGTTTACTAGCTACCCTTGACTAGGTAATTAAAAATGTTTTCCTTTTCACCCTTCGCCCTTCTAATCCCTTTTATGGCTGGGTCAATATCTGAGTTTACAACACACTGCGTACTGGCTACTATCGTATATCCATGTTTTCTTCATTTCTTATTTCTTCTTATGTTATATTGTAATGTAGGTATCACACAGGCGTGGGGATGGCCTACAGTGGGGTGTGGGTATGGCGATGTATCTTGGCAGCCTGGCAAAGAAGGCAGGTGCGGACCCTTCCGGGGCAACGGCTGAGACACATATGGGCGTGCCTGAACGCACGACACATCGCACCTGAGTCAGGAAGTTGCTGCTGGACGAGCTGCAGTGACGTGGGCCTCTCTAGCAGCTCCTGCAACTCCAGGTCATTTTCTTGTGCTGCCGCTACCGCTGCGTAATCCAATGGTGGGAGGCGTGACAGGGCGGCGCCCGTGCGGCCAGGGGCGTCAAGACAGAAGAGAGCATCAGCCTTAGTAATTTCTTTTCCCCGAATGTGCCTGAGGTCAGTGGTGAACTCAGATGTGAAGGCGAGCTGCCTACAAACTTGATGGTATAGTTCTTTCCCGTCAGGGCCATGGCGTGCGTCAACGGCTTGTGGTCGGTGAGCACGTGAAACTCATGGCCCTCCAGGAAGTGGCGGAAATGACGCACGGCCTCGTACACCGCCAAGAGCTACCTGTCGAAGGCGCTGTAGGAGCGTTGAGCCGGTTCCAGCCGCTTGCTAAAATAAGTCAACCGGCCTGAGCTCCCCGGCGACTTCCTGCTTCTGCAGACGCGTCCATGGAGTGGGCGCCTGAGGGACTGGGTAGGGGAGGCGGGTCATGGAGATGAGCCGGCGCTTGATAGCTTGAAAGGCGCGCTCTGCCTCTTGCCCCAGTCCAGGGGCTTTGGTGAGTTCTTCTTAACACCCTTCAGGAGGTCGTTAAGGGGAGCCAGAAGGACAGTGGCCTGGGGGATGAACCGGTGGTAGTGGTTGATCCGTGGTAGTGGTTGATCATCCCTAGGAATTCTTTTAGTTTCCTGACGGGTGTGGAGCGTGGGAAGTCTTCTATGGCTGCCACCTTTTGGGGAATGGGCTCCAAGCCAGCCGCTCTCACCATGTGGCCAAGAAAATCCACGGATGGGACGCCAAAGATGCACTTCTGAGAGTGGAGTTTGAGGCTAGAAGGAAAGAAGATTGAATGGGAGAAAAAACGAGGCATGAGGGTAAATATACATATAAAGCAAAAAATGGAAGGAAAGAGAAGGTGACTAGCAAAGGGTATCTAAGAGGCCTGAACAAAATGAGAGCGTTGGCTTAACCTCCCGAGGCGACTGACGACGCCCAGAAAAGTTACAGGGGAGTGAAGGCGAGAGGGAAGGAGGTTGTATAGCGGGGCGAGCGGTGGTGGTGAAGGGGACTACCGAAGACGAGTTGGGCGGTGTGATAGCACTGCTGGGCTCATGGCCTGCCAGGTGACGAGGTGAGGGCGGCGCTGTCCCCGACGCGATCTGATTCTCAGCGGTGGTGACCCGGGGAGATAGGCAGAGCGGTATTATCCTTCTTATAGGTTTGGTAGGCGCAAACTCCGCCGCTGGCGGAAGGTGCGGCTGTGTGAGCAAGGGTGGCGCCGCGGGAGGTGGGTTTGATTGGTAGGGATGGCCTTGTGGCGCGGGCTGGGCAGGTTGAGCCGCTTTTATTCATAGTCTGCTGTTTATCAAATATAAACGGTGGGTAGGGGTAACGAGACAAGATGAGGTGTAAGCAAAGGCTAAACTCGGTGTTGATTGGAGTAGATGGTGGCCGGAGTCCAGGGCCGTGACCTCACTTTAGTGGACATCTCCCAACTCCTCACCAGCATCAGATTAGTGGAGAGACTGTACTAATCCGCGGAGGTCAATATATATATATATATATATATATATATATATATATATATATATATATATATATATATATATATATATATATATATATATACTCGTATATATAGTTACCAGCTGCAATTGTATAAAGACAATCAAACCTTCGCTTGTTCTTGTGACTCGTTTGAGCAATGCCCTTAAAAAGGAGGATGAAGACAACTCTACACAAGGTACTTGATCTTAATAAACATTCTTTATAACTTTACACACACACACACACACACACACACACACACACACACACACACACACACACACACACACACACACACACACACCGCGTAGTGTAGTGGTTAGCACGCTCGACTCACAATCGAGAGGGCCGGGTTCGAATCACGGTAAGCGGCGAGGCAAATGGGCAAGTCTCTTAATGTGTGGCCCCTGTTCACCTAGCAGTAAATAGGTAAGGGATGTAACTCGAGGGGTTGATGCCTCGCTTTCTCGGTGTGTGGAGTGTGTTATGCGGTCTCAATCCTACTCGAAGATCGGTCTATGAGCTCTGAGCTCGCTCCGTAATGGGGAAGACTGGCTGGGTAACCAGCAGGAAACCAAGGTGAATACACACACACACACACACACACACACATACACATAAATATAGATATAGATAGAAAGAAAGATAATTGTTTTACCATACTGTTTTTTTTTTTTGTAAAATTATACAATCAAGCAATACATAAAACAACTCAACCGAAATAAAATTTGAAATAAAATACAAATACACCAAATAAAATTGTAGTCCAAAATTTTTTACTTTGTGTCACAATCAATGCCAAATTTAAGACAAATCAATAAAAACCGTAAAATTGGTAAAATTTATGAAACTATTTCAAACTAAAATCTAGGGTAAAACTTGCATGAAACTCTTATAAAGTGAACAAAAGACTTCTCGATAAAGACAATTAAAAACAACTATTAAAACAACAGAACACAGTTATTAAAAAAAGAAACAATAAAACTATCACATTAAA
>NC_059281.1:722895-769789 GCF_017591435.1 Portunus trituberculatus
CCCTCCTACTGTTTTTTATCCTTCTCTTTGCAACTTTATCTGAATTTTCCTTTCCATCTGTTCTTCCGACCGTTTATTTTTCCGTTGTTTGTATTGCTGATGTGGTAGGCCACTGTTTTCCTAAATCAATTAATAGTGGTTCTTCAAGGTTCTTTCCTATCACCTAAACTTTTACTAATATTCGTTAATTATCTTACCGAAACTTCTTCCCATACATTATTCCACGTTCTGTCACATACGACCAACCATTCAGTAAGTCAACAGGTCACGCGGGGACGCCACAAAACGCCTGACTTTTGATCGTTCTAAGATTTTCGTTTGGGGCAGAGAAAACCCTCAAAACTCAATTTCTTCTCACCTATCAACTAGACACAATCTTTCAGAAAATTTTCCCCTCTTCTTCAATGACACACAACTGTTTCCTTCTTCTACACTGAATATCATCGGTGTCTCCTTTACTCATAATTTTAACTCGAATTTTCATATATCATTTCTTGCTAAAACAGGTTCTATGAAGTTAGGGGTTATGAGGCGTCTCCAACGGCTTTTTTTTTTTTTTTTTTCTTCTCGTTCCTCCAACAGCTAACTCTGTACTAGGGATTTCACGGCCCCTGTATGGAATACTCAACGCATGTTTGGGTGGGAGGGGGGGTGTTCCACTCACAGTTTTATTAGGTAGGGCGAAATTAATATATATATATATATATATATATATATATATATATATATATATATATATATATATATATATATATATATATATATATTAGTTTGGTTTATTTAAGGATTGCTTCATTACTTGATTCGGAATGATATATAAATCAAGTCTTTCTTGATATTCCTAAACTGAAGATAATCCACATTAGTAGATGTAGAAAATTAGTAAATGTCACTCACTGCAGCAAAAGAATGATCGAAGAGGAATTTGAAGATGACTTTGCAGAGAAAAGGATAAAAGTCGTAGGAGGGTAGTTTGGATAACATGGCTTGGGCAGACTCAATGAAGAGTTTTTTTTTTTTTTTTAATATATCTCAAACATTACTAAACGTTTCATGAATGTGAGGATGACCATGACTATGTAAAGAAAGTCAGAAAATCACAAGTATTGCGGCCTTGAGGGACGCCGTACTGGCAATCAGATAGAACATTGCTAGGTTCTTTTTTCAGAATAAATTTAAAACTTTAGATTATAAAGGAGATTAAAACAATAGGGTGGTAGTTTGAGGAATTAGAACCGTCACCCTTTTAAAGTGCTGGCTCAAAGTAGATAAACTTTCAGAGAGAAGAAAAGGTAAAAGTCGATCGACAAAGTTGAAATAGTATTACAAGGCAAGGTACAAGTACGGTGACAGTGTCTGAGAACAACAGAATCCCTCAATGATTCATATGCGTTCCTAGTGTTTAGGCTATCGAGGGTATAGCAAACATCATTTCGTTTAATTTCAGAGGCATGAAATAGTCAGAGGGAGGAGAAGATGGAGGGACAAGCCTAGATTCATTAGAGATAAGAGTTAACAACAAAGGTTTAAGGCTGTGATAAACCAAGGTTTGGAAGATAAACGTTGGGACCGAGTGAGGAATGTACGCCTCAGTGTCAGATACTATCACCTTTGTAGCACACTTGATGGGTGCCTGACACGGAAACAATAATCCTAGTAAGGAAAATCAGAATATCTCTTCAGGTGTCCCGTATTGTCAAAGGCAAAACGCCAGTCACCTAAGAACATGTTTCATGACTCTTACATCCATTACTTGATATTTTTAGTTTAGCTTAAAGATGAATAATGAACCAAATGATTAAATGGTTACTATTCTTATTGGTGACATTTCCATATAAGCATAACCAAGACCAAATACTAAAACATCCATTTAAATCCGCAGGTGTAACATGGACACCATCCAAAGACTTGCCGCGATGCACGGTGGGCTTGTGGTCGCTGATAGCCTTCACACTTGGAGCTGTGTATCGTTCCAACCTCAAAGCTATGCTCATCTCTCCTAGGGTTCACTTACCTTTTACGTCCTTAGAAGAGTTAGCCAACTCTGAAATTCCAACAGTCGTTACTACTAATTCTGTTGTCCATCAGCAAATTATGGTAAAATTATTATATATATATATATATATATATATATATATATATATATATATATATATATATATATATATATATATATATATATATATATATACACACACACACACACACACACACACACACACACACACACACACACACACTTGAAAGGGGCTGTACACACCTACCGAAACGATAATTTACTACCAGCGAGTTTCGATAGCACTTCTTTCTTGACCGGTTCTGGTTTGCCAAGCTCTGTTCAAGAACAGTTCAAGGGGGAGGGCTGTGAACTTACTATCAAATTTAGTTGTGAACTCGCTGAACGATTTCCTTTCCTGTCTCACAAATCAAATGACAGTCACAACCTGCCATCTAAAGACAACAATAAAGACAATTATGCTCGTTCACACAAAACTACATGCACTTATTGTACATAAACACCATAAACCCATTAACTTTTTATTAAAATAAAAAAAATGGAGACTTCAACCATAAATGTCCCCAGATCGGACTGCTCTCTTGGTATTGACCATTTCTTGACACACACCTCAAAACTTTCTTTATTAATTAAGTTTTGTATCATTCACAGTCTTCGATCTAATTTTCGGTATATAAAAAAAAAAAAAAAACCTCCCTTTTGCTAAACCTCATAAACTAGTGCTAAACTCTACTCATATTCCTGGCCATCCTGGAGATATATACCTTGACCTGTACCTTAATTATAATTGTTGTGCATATGCTGTTACCCAGGTGGGCTCTTCCGATCACAATTTCATTTCTGTAGTTTTCCAATCCCTCCTGAGGATCCCTCAAGCCGGAGGTACCTCTGTGGTTTCGCCTCTGCCAGTTGGGGGAACCTGAGAAGGTATTATAGTTTTTTTTATGGAAGAGGGGAAACTGGCCAATGGCAACAAAAAAAAAAGCCCTCCTAAATTGCAAGTTCCCTTAAAGATAAAAAACGCAGTAAGACACCACCTTCCAGACGAGTAGCCACCTCATCATCAATTATACTCAACTCTCCCCATCTTCTACAAAGAATATCCTAGGTTTCTCTTTTACTTATAACAAGAATGGAAACTTCATAACTTATCTCTCGCTAAAAATACTTCTATGAAGTGAGGCATTATGAGGTGTCTCCGCCAGTTTTCCTCTCCCCTAGAAATGCTAACTTTGAACAATAGCCGTATCTCAAGTTTCCTTTTCAAGTTTCTATTGCAGCTGTGGTGGTGGACAGCCACTGTTCTTCCCCTAAATCTTTCATAACCAAACTTCTTGCCCTATCCACTCCTAAGTAGATGATACCACCCTGCATCTTTCCACGTCCTTTCAGAGACCACCAAATCTTTAGGAAGTCAACAGATCACGCAGGGACGCCACAGGACGCGTGACTTCTGATCTTTCGAGGATTTCTGATTGAGGCAGAGAAAACTTAGTAGTGTTGAATGCCTCAAAAACTCAGTTCCTCGACTTATCAACTCGACAATCTTCCAGACAACTATCTCGTCTTTTTCATTGACACTCAACTTCATCCCTCTGCTACAATAAATATCCCCGGTCTGTCCCTTTACTGATAATCTAAACTGGGAACTTTATATTTCGTTTCTTGCTAGAAAAAAAAAAATAGGCTTTCCCATGCGTCTCCGCCAGTTTTTTTCGGCACTCAAACTGCTAACTATGTAGAAGGTCTTTATCCGTCTTTGTATTGACTGTTCTTTGCATGTTTGTGGGGTTTCATTCAAACAGTTTTATTAAATAGGATGGAATCAAAAGCGTTTCATCTCATCACCTCCCCTTCTCTGATTGACTGTCTTCATTCTGTTTGTCACCGCCGAAATATAGCATCTCACTTTTTTTTTTATCGCTATTTTCATGGCAACTGTTCTAATAATCTTGTTAAGTGTATGCATTTTCTCCTTATGTGGCCTCACTGCACAAGGTTTTCTTCTTCTCACCCCTATTCTGTCCGACTCCCTAATGCAATAGTTAACCAGTACTTTCAATCATTCCCACCTTTGTCTGATAAACTTTGGAACTTCCTATCTGGTTCTGTTTTATCATCTTCCTATGGCTTGACTTCTTATTAATAGTGAAGTTTCAATACATTTGTTCCAGACTTTGGTTAATTCTATTTCAGCCTTTAATGGAACTGACATTCCAAGTGTCTTTTTTTTTTGTTTTTTGTTTTTGTTGCCCTTGGTCAGCTTTCCCTCTTGCATAAATACACACACACACACACACACACACACACACACACACACACACACACACACAAAAATATATATATATATATATATATATATATATATATAATAAATAAATAAATAAAATAAAATAAAATAAAATAAAATAAAAAATAAATAATAATAATAATAATAATAATAATAATAATAATTGATTAAACAGATAAAATAAAAAGATAAATAAAAAATAAAAGAAATAATTAAAAATAATAATATATAAATAGAAAATAAAGAAAAAAATAAGTCAAATTTCCTTGTTTGTGCCAGAGAGCAGATAACACTTCGAACCTTGGAAGACTGAGAGATCAACTTGTTGCTTACTACAGTGACCAGTCGGAGTGGACATATAAGCAAACTTTGAAGGGCAGACACGCAGTTATTACTTTTGCCACGGTGATTCGAGGTGCCATGCATGCTACGGTTTCAATGGTAAATCTGCACTCTGTATTTGAACATGAAAGACATGTTAGGCCATGAAAGCTTCTTTATGTGCACTAAATATTGTGTTTCTCTTCCAGATGGACAGTTGCATGCTTTACTTAATGCCTCGAGGTTTTCTTGGACCTTTAACTCTCAGTCTAGCCTTCCCGAAAGATTCCTCGCTGCGAGGAAAATTTGATCAAGTGTACGTGTCATAATTTATCATTTTACAAGAAACTGTAACTAAGGCCCAACATTATAAGGATTATTTATATGAAGATATAGCATGTTTAAAGACTAACAACTTTTCAATTAAGGTACATCTTTCCAGATAAGTAGATTCAATATATCAAATAGTCAAGAAAAATACTTAATTCAATACTTTTTGTTATTTTTCTTTTCTTTTTCATACTCAGTAACTGCCACACCAGAGCTAGTTCTCTCCCACACTACCACTTCCTCAGTTTGACACAGGGCATTAATTAGTGCCGACAGGGATCGTATAGCCTCTTGTAGCTTCCAATGTCTGGCCGGAACAATTGTTTTCTTCTATAAAAACACTGAGGTTACCGCACTATTAAACACAACCTACGAAAAAAGGTATTTTCACTCTTACCAGGCCTCTTGACCGAGTGCTGCTCCAAAACTTTTCTACATGCCAAGTCATTTCCCAACGGTAAATCAACGCCTGACATTCGTGTAAGTCATGCGCTACTCTCATAGTGACACTGTAGCAATTAAGGCGCGTCCACACTTAACTTTTTTTCGCAAGGGAATAACCAGAGTGTTGCGTTGGATATGGGTGGTGAATGTCCAAATTCAGTGTACTGGCAGGAGATTCCCCCACGCTTCTCAGTCACCTGTGAGGAGCCGGAAGGGAAATATGTACAGTATGTATGCTGATTTTATGGATGCTCTCACCGTCAACATAGTTCAAGAGGTCCCCTTATGGACCACTATGGCATCTGCTTCCACAAAAATGAGGAAAAAAAAAAAGAAGAAAGGTCATTGATACAAGAAATGCTTTTGCAGGCAGAGT
Organism: Portunus trituberculatus; assembly: GCF_017591435.1. Taxonomy (NCBI): domain Eukaryota; kingdom Metazoa; phylum Arthropoda; class Malacostraca; order Decapoda; family Portunidae; genus Portunus; species Portunus trituberculatus. Next base: position 728,674 of record NC_059281.1, read on the forward strand.
GAAAAAAGGAACTAACACACGGCTGACAAACATCTCCCTCAGCAATTTATATTAGACTAGGTGAGAGCGGGGTGAGTCCAGAGTTCCAAATTCATAATTTGAAAGGGCGTTGTATCAAAACCCCCAACCAAAAAAGATAACTAAATAAATAAATAAAAAAAAAAAAAAAATACGCTCTCCGTTCGCACTCACTTCCGCTCAGGCTTCCGCTCTCAACTGGCACTTTCGCTAGCTAATCTATTTTGCGCTCTCTGCTCACACTACCATTCCCCGCTCTCACTCCCGCTCTCCGCTATATATATATATATATATATATATATATATATATATATATATATATATATATATATATATATATATATATCCCAATTCATCCACATACTAGAAGTAGTAGTCGTAGTAATATATTAATAACATAGTAGAAATAATGATAATAATAATAATAATAATAATAATGATAATAATATAAACAATAATAAAGAAAATGATAAAAATAAAAGTAATGATATATATACATCATTGTTATCATGATTATTATTATTATTTTATTATTATTATTGTTATTATTATTATTATTATTATTATTATTATTTATTGTTTTCCATTATTACGGGTCCTACAACAGATAAATTCTTAGAGAGAGAGAGAGAGAGAGAGAGAGAGAGAGAGAGAGAAGGAGGAGGGGAGGGATTTAATATTAGGCGCCGCAACGGCTGAGGTCATGTGGCGCCGCTAAAAATTTTTTTATGGAAAACAAAAAGGTTTAAAACAAAAATGATAAAATGACTAAAAACAGTTAAAAACAATAAAATTTTAGGTAACTAAAAAAGAAAAAAAAACAATAAAATAAAATAAAACATTAAAATACATATAATAAAATAAAATTCACATGTTTGGGAGAAGGCCAGCTTCTTCCAAAAACTTAAAAACGTCATGGCCTTGGGCCAGACACTCCGGTCCAAGGACCTTTGAGATAAAATAGACACCGCTATCTCTACCGCGACAGCGGTAGAAGGTAGCGGTGTCGTAATTCGATAAAACTAGGGCACTCTCCCAGAAGGTGCCGCATGGTGAGTGGCACCAAACAGTCATCACAATAAGGTTGTGGGTCCCTGGTCAACAGGTACCTTTGTGTAAGGTACGTGTGACCTATACGAAGTCGCGCCAATAAAGTCTGTGCACGGCGATCCCGGACATGGAAGTAAGTCCACTGAGGGAGTGTGGAAGTAGTAATCTCTCCCTTTTTTGAGGTTACAACCCCCATTAGCCATCTCCTCTGCCAAAGTGCAGCAACTGCCTCACGAATTACAGGAAGATGATGGAGCGCGACTTGCTGCCTCTTTAGCGAGGCGATCTGCGTGTTCATTCCCTGGAACACCAACGTGACCAGGGACCCAACAGAACCCAACACGATATCCTCTTCAGGTAAGTAGGTATAGCCACTCCAAGACTGATAAAACCAAAGGATTAAGGGAGACAGTGCAAAAGAGAGCAGTAAGAGCAATGCGTCAGTCACTAAAAATTGTAAAAGACGAATCAGGGAGAGTAAAAATTATCTGTAAAGCTAGGACTATGGCAGACAGCTCCAACGTGAAAACGGACGCCACTGAAGGAAGGCTGCCACACCGATAAAAAGAGGGGAAAACTACACTAAACCTGACGCCTGCGTCGGATTTGGAACCATCAGTAAAAATAGGAGTGTCATTAGAATGGATAAAAAGGTGTTCTAAAAATGGAGTGTGGGACAGAGCTGGCAGAAAATCCTTCTTGCCATCCATGGCAGGAGGGCATAATGAGATAACAGGAAGCTGCCAATAATAATAAGGCGGAAAGAGTACACAGGAGTGGGGTCGATAGATAACTCCGCCATTAGATTTGCAACTCTAAGGCCAAAAGGTTTAGGGAGACTCGGTCGAGTGACATACGCCTGCGAGCGCGAGTCCCGCAATGATGACAGACAGGGAACAAAATCCGGAAGACGGTGGGTGCGATACCAACACCGGAGCATCGAAGACTGGCGCCGGAGGTCGAGCAGGCCAGAAACCAGAATCCACTAGTAAGCTAGGTATTGGAGATGTCCGAAATGCACCCGTAGCCAAGCGGACCCCTGCATGATGCACGGAGTCAAACGTGCGTAGTCGTGCATCCGTTGCAGAGGAGTAGATCAAACAATCGTATTCCAGCTTTGGAAGGATTGGTGTACGGTGAAGCAGCAGCAAAGTGTCCCTGTCTGCACCCCAAGAGGTGTGACTTAAAACCCGAAGAAGGGATGATGTCTGCCGACAAGACACCTTAAGAGAACGGAAATGAGGAACCCAGGTGAGACGGTTGTCAAACAAAAGCCCAAGATATCGAGTCGCCTCCATGCATGAGAGGCGCCTATTGGCGAGGTATAAATCCGGGTCTGGATGGACACCACGGTTGCGGCAAAAATGCATGGCTACAGTCTTCGAGGTGGAGAATCGAAAACCGTTCATGTTGGCCCAACTGGACACCTTATTGATCGCCAGTTGGAGCATGCGCTCAATCAGTGACATCGTAGCAGCAGCAAATGAAATACATAAATCATCAACATATAAGGAGCTGTGAATGCCATCTGGGAGAGTATTATAATGTAATACTAAGAATACTTCCCTGTGGAACGCCATCATTTAGAGCTGTGCCTTCAGAGAAAAAAAAAGACAGTAAAATACCATGACACCAAGCCGTGTCGTAGGCCTTCTCCAGGTAAAAAAAAAATGTTACTTGATGGTGGTGATTAGCGAAGGCCTCACAAATGAAAGACTCTAGGGATAAAAGAGCATCAGTAGTAGACTTCATCTTTCGGAAGCCGTACTGTACCGATGATAAGTACTTCCCCCTCTCCAAGTACCACATGAGTCTTACATTTACCATCTTTTTTTAAACTTTACAAATGCAGGATGTCAAAGATATAGGACGGTAGTTCGTAGCCTGGAGATTATCTTTTCCAGGCTTCGGAAATGGGAGAACCACTGCCACAGCCCAAGAAGATGGAAAGTCACCGGTATGCCAAATCATATTATAAAGATTTAAAAGAAAGTTAAAAGCACTGTCAGACATGTGACGCAAGAAGGCATAAGGTATATCATCTGGCCCAGGAGAAGAGTCGTGACACTGGGACAAAGCAGTCCGCAACTCGGAAGCAGAGAAAGTGACATTATAAGACTCCCTTCCAGCAGAAGAAAAGTTTATGCCGAGAGATTCCAAGTAGAAAAGTCAGCCAACGGACGGATAAAAGAGCTAAGGTCTGTGAATCGACGCGAATCTGCCTTGTCTAAAACCCAGCGTGAGGGCCGGGACTGTGGCTCAGAGTTCACAGATTCCAATAAAATCGGAAAGTGGTCACTACCGTGTAAATCCGGTAAAACTCGCCAATTAAAATCAAGGAAAGAATTAGATGTACAAAGAGAAAGATCGATAGCTGTAAAAGTCCCAGTAGGACTGTGAAAATGTGTAACATCCCCAGAATTTAAAATCTCCAATCCCTCATCCTCAATAAAAGAACCGATTAAAACCCCACAAGGATTACTAGCACCTTCATCCCACAATGGGTGACGGCCGTTAAAATCTCCCAACAAAAAAAAAGGTGGAGTCAGCTGACGCACCAGACCGTCAAGCTCACCCTTGGAAACAGGAAGCCGAGGAGGGAGATATAAACTGCAGATGGTGTACAGTCGTCCCATAAAGACCTTAACAGCAACCACCTGAAGGAGAGAAAAAAGTTGTACAGGGATAACAGGTATATCCTGACGGACAAGGATAGCTGTGCCACTGTGGTGGCCCTGGTCAGGGAAAGGAGTGTTAAAAAAGGCACGATAGCCAGGAGGACTAGAATAAGTACTATCACCTATCATAGTCTCTTGTAGAGCTACACAGGCTGGAGAGAACTCCGACAGCAAAGCTCGGAGTTCCCCCCCACGAGGCGCGAAGGCTTCTACAGTTCCACTGTAGAAGCTTGAAGACGACTATTTGGGTGCAGTGGACGAGCGAGTCTTTGAGGCTGCCCGTGACTGGATGGATGGATGGATTTTAATGTAGGCGCCGCAACAGCCACGGTCATTTGGCGCCGCTACCAAAATTTTAAAATATACGAAAAATGTTTAAAAACAAAAAAGAAAAATAAAGAAAAATAATTATAAAAACTAAAAACAATAAAACCAATACAATTAAAAGTTGCTAAAACACTAAAAGTACAATAAAATCGAATAAAATATCAAAATACATAAATAAAATTCTAAAATTCACAAATAAGGGAGAAGGCCAGCCTCTCCCAAAATAAACGAATAAATCATGGCCAAGGGCCAGACACGCTGGTCCAAGGACCTGAGAGAGGTGAGAGACATCGCTATCTCTACTGCGACAGCGGTAGAGGTAGCGGTGTCGCAGGTCTAGTAAACTAGGGCACTCCACAAGTGCCGTACTCTGAGTGGCACCAGGTAGTCATCACAGTAAGGTTGAGGGTCCCTGGTCAGCAGGTACCTATTTGTAAGGTACGTGTGACCTATACGTAATCGCGCCAATAAAGTCTGTGCACGGCGATCCCGGACATGGGAGTATGTCCACTGAGGGATAATGGAAGTAGTGATCTCTCCTATTTTCGAGGTTGCGACCCCCGTTAGCCATCTCTTCTGCCATATTGCTGCGACCGTCTTACGAATAAGATCAAATACATCTCGAAACGGAACAGAGGCAGGAGATGGAGCGCAACTTGCTGCCTCTTTAGCGAGGCGATCTGCGTGTTCATTCCCTGGAACACCTACATGACCAGGGACCCAACAGAACCCAACACGATATCCTCTTTTGGTAAGTAGATAAAGCCACTCCATGGCTGATAAAACCAAAGGGTGAAGGAAATAAAAGAGAGAGAGCAGTAAGAGCACTGCGAGTCACTAAAAATTGTAAAAGACGAAACCGGGAGAGTAAAATAATCTGTAAAGCTAGGACTATGGCAGAGAGCTCCTCAGTAAAGACGGAGGCTACCGAAGGAAGGCTGCCAGACCGACAAAAGAGAAGAAAACCATAGAAAACACAACTCGTGCGTCAGATTTGGAACCATCAGTAAAAACAGGGATGTCATTAGAATGGATAAAAAAGTGTTCTAAAAACCGTGTGTGGGACAGAGCTGGCAGGAAATCCTTCTTGCCATCCATGGCAGGAGGGCATAATGAGGTAACAGGAAGCTGCCAATAACCAACTCGCGGGAGACGGAAAGAGTACACAGGAGTGGGGTCGATAGATAACTCTGCCATGAGATTTGCAACACGTAGGCCAAAAGGTTTAGGGAGACTCGGTCGAGTGACATACGCCTGCGAGCGCGAGTCCCGCAACATTGACACACAGGGGACAAAATCAGGCAGACGGTGGGTGCGAAACCAACACCGGAGCATCGAAGATTGGCGCCGGAGGTCGAGCGGCCAGAAACCAGCATCCACTAGAAGGCTAGGTATTGGAGATGTCCGAAATGCACCCGTAGCCAAGCGGACCCCAGCATGATGCACGGGGTCAAGCGAGCGTAGTCGTGCATCTGTTGCGGATGAGTAGATCTCACAGCCGTATTCCAGCTTCGGAAGTATGAGTGTACGGTGAAGCAACAGCAACGTGTCCCTGTCCGCACCCCAAGAGGTATGACTTAAAACCCGAAGAAGGGATAGTGCCTGCCGACAAGACGCCTTAAGAGAGCGAAATGGGGAACCCAGGTGAGACGGTTGTCAAATAAAAGGCCAAGATATCGAGTCGCCTCCACGCATGAGAGGCGTCTATTGGCGAGGTATAAATCCGGGTCTGGATGGACACCACGGTTGCGACAAAATGCATGGCTACGGTCTTCGAGGTGGAGAATCGAAAACCGTTCATGTTGGCCCAACTGGACACCCTATTGATCGCCAGTTGGAGCTTGCGCTCAATCAGTGACATCCTAGAAGCAGCAAAAGAGATGCACAAGTCGTCCACATATAAAGAACTGTGAACGCCATCCGGTAGAGTATCTATAACACCATTTATTGCAACTGCGAATAGCGTAACACTAAGAATACTTCCCTGTGGGACACCGTCATTTAAAGCTGTAGCATCGGAGAGAACACTCCCAACTCGAACCCGTAAAAAACGTCTGGATAAAAACTGCTGGATAAAAATAGGAAGGTGGCCACGAAGGCCAAAATTAAACAAAGACTGTAAAATGCCATGACACCAAGCCGTGTCGTAGGCCTTCTCCAGGTCAAAAAGACTGTTACTTGATGGTGGTGATTAGCGAAGGCCTCACAAATGGAAGACTCTAGGGATAAAAGAGCATCAGTAGTAGACCTCATCTTTCGGAAGCCGTACTGTACCGGTGACAAGTACTTCCCCCTCTCCAAATACCACATGAGTCTTATATTTACCATCTTTTCTAACACTTTACAAATACAGGATGTTAAAGATATAGGACGGTAGTTCGTAGCCTGGAGATTATCTTTCCCAGGCTTCGGAAATGGGAGAACCACTGCCACAGCCCAAGAAGATGGAAAGTCACCGGTATGCCAAATCATATTATAAAGATTTAAAAGAAAGTTAAAAGCAGTGTCAGACATGTGGCGCAAGAAGGCATAAGGTATATCATCTGGCCCAGGAGAAGAGTCGTGACACTGGGACAAAGCAGTCCGCAACTCGGAAGCAGAGAAAGGGACATTATAAGACTCCTCCAGCGGAAGAAAAGTTTATGCCGAGAGATTCCATTCTCTGGCGGTGACGTGCGCCCGGAGCTGCAGGATGCCTCTGGGAAACACTGGCAAAGTGCTCCGCGAAGAGGTCGGCGACATTCCTAGGGTCTGCCACCGTTCGCCCAGCAGACAACAAAATTGGTGGGGAAGGAGCAGAATACTTCCCAGCAATTCGGCGGACTTTGTTGAAGACATCCGTAAGAGGGTGCGGACGTTTATGGAAGAGACATAGGCTTTCCACGAGGCTCTTTGTGCCTCTTTCAAAACGCGGCGGGCCCGAGCTCGGCAGCGCCGAAAAGCTTCCAGGCACTGCGGGTCCCCACGATGTCGCCGGAGACGAGAGAAAGCTGCCCGTTTCTCTTTACCGCTGCAGTGCATGCTGCGTTCCACCAAGGAACGGGACGCTTAGTAAAGCGACCTGACGTCCTAGGGATTGTCTGAAGCGCTAAAGAAATTAAAAATCGGTAAAATAATCAACAGCCTCAGCACAAGTAGAAAAGTCAGCCAGCGGACGGATAAAAGAGCTAAGGTCTGTGAATCGACGCCAATCTGCCTTGTCTAAAACCCAGCGTGGGGCCGGGACTGTGGCTCAGATTTCACAGATTCCAATAAAATCGGAAAGTGGTCACTACCGTGTAAATCCGGTAGGACTCGCCAATTAAAATCAAGGAAAGAATTAGATGTACAAAGAGAAAGATCGATAGCTGTAAAAGTCCCAGTAGGACTGTGGAAATGTGTAACATCCCCAGAATTTAAAATCTCAATCCCTCATCCTCAATAAAAGAACCGATTAAAACCCCACGAGGATTACTAGCACCTTCATCCCACAATGGGTGACGGCCGTTAAAATCTCCCAACAAAAGAAAAGGCGGAGTCAGCTGACGCACCAGGCCGTCAAGCTCACCCCTGGAGACAGGAAGCCGAGGAGGAGATATAAACTGCAGATGGTGTACAGTCGTCCCATAAAGACCTTAACAGCAACCACCTGAAGGGAGAGTTAAGTTGTACCGGGATAACAGGTATATCCTGACGGACTAGAATAGCTGTGCCACCGTGGTGGCCCTGGTCAGGGAAAGGAGTGTTAAAAAGGCACGATAGCCAGGAGGACTAGAATAAGTACTATCACCTATCATAGTCTCTTGTAGAGCTACACAGGCTGGAGAGAACTCCGACAGCAAAGCTCGGAGTTCCCCACGAGGCGCGAAGGCCTCTACAGTTCCACTGTAGAAGCTTGAAGACGACTATTTGGGTGCAGTGGACGAGCGAGCCTTTTGAGGCTGCCCGTGACTGACCTGACTAGAAATAATCAAACGACGAGAAGACACCGGGAGTTGAGATGTGCCGGGTCGTTGGACCTCAGCCTTTCGGCTTATCGGTGGGTGATGCGAACTATCATCACTTTTACTGGTCCTCGGAGGACGAGGATCAGGCAGGACTGCACTTTCCGATACAGTTGGTCCACGAGGGACGGCTGTGACAATATCATCGGACGTCTCCATGCTCAGACCGTCCTCATCATAAGAAGCCCGATCTGAGACGGAGGGCGTCACAGAAGGCTGGACAGAAACTACTGGAGCTACCCTAGCAGAGCGGTCCCTGGAGGACTCACGATTATGAGCACCGGGAGAAACTTAGACTGCTTATGCTGAGCTAAATCTAACGACTCCGCAGAGCCGCGGTGCCGCTTAGTTAGACCCTTGAAAGGCTTAGGAGATACAGGTGGCAAATGGACATCTACTACATGGGTGACTTTGGTCAAGTCCGTATTTTCTCGTCACTTCTAAGAGATGACTCAACCGAGTCATCAGCCAAAATGGCAAACCTTTTAGCCAGATAAACAGGACCACCCGCCCCAACAGAGCGAGAGGTAGCAGGAGTTGTTTTCGGACCGGCAGACTCAGCCGAAGAGCGAGCGGCCAATGAAGCATAGGATGTCGCACCAGTACCGTCCTTCTGGCGGTACAGGAGTTCACGGCGGGCGCTACCGAGGCTGATAAACTGACTATTGGCAAGCTGTAGAATGTCCTGCTCCAGGCGATACCTGGGGCATTGCCTGGAACGTACCTGGTGAGCATCACGACAATGAAAACAATAAGCTGCACCATTGCAATGCAGAGCAATTACCACATCGGGAAGCTTCCTTACACGAGCTTTTCCGTGACCGTACCCATAGCATGAGAAGCACTGAAGAGGGCGAGAAACAAAGCGCCTCACCCTAAGGTTGATAGGACCGATATTAACACGGTCAGGAAGGGTGGACCCAAAAAGGTGAGAAGGACCATGTTGGAGGAGTTCCTCATCTTAGTCACCTTTTGTACTGAGCTAGGACACATTGCTAGTATTTCCTCTTCTGGGAATTCATAGAGGTCTTGGCTATAAACACAACCTTTGCTATAGTTAAAGGTGGGATGAGCCTTAACAGTCTCAAACATGCTGTCAGAAGGGCATGGGAGATGTTGCAACATCCTAGCTTGCGTAAGATCTTTGCTCGCACAAGCACCCCTTCCCATACTTTTTCAGATTCCCTCAGGAATCGTGCCGATTTCTTTGGACAGGTACCGGGAGGCATGGATGAAATTCCACGCCCATTTCTATAGTACGCCACAAACCAACGTGGAGGTGGGATCTGGCGGACTGCTGGAACTGAATTCTCTAAATAGTTTTCAAAAACATTTGGGATGTAATCCATGTCACTGTCTGAAATATTACGTGACTGGAGAAATTCAGTTTTAAAGCCATGGCCGGCGAGAGATGCTACATGTTCATAAGCTAAACGGGCTTCATCACATGACATAAACGTCACATAGCAGCGGTTAGAAGGAAAGTCCTTATCATAAACCAGTCGAATGCGAACAACCGTACCATACACCTTGAGAAGTGAGTGCAAGGCATGATAGGAAAATGATGGATTAACATTTACCATTACAAGAGAGTCATATGCAGCAGAAATGCATCCTCAGAAGAACTCCCAGAACAGGAGACTGCTGTGGGAGGCCCTTGTGGAGGGAATCCTCCTTCCACTCAGACCTGAAGATGACGTCTCGTGGGCCAGGTCAGCCACCTCACGAGAACCTGAATGTTTTTGTGTTTTCCCATAAAAAACAGCTACACAAAAATTGGCTCCAGGGCAAGGAAACCACCTACTGGGACTACAATGGGAGGGAGCGCTGGCTGCCGTGGACGGGTACCTCGTCCCCATGCGGACCAGTCGTTTTAAAAAGGCCCCACATGATACGAATGTTTGTGCACGACAGAGCTGAGACCCCCTCCCAGAGCATCCCAGCCTGGACACCCAACCATCCAGCACAGGACGGCCCCCTATTGGGCGATCCCTCCAGCGGGTGGCTCCGCTGGTCCACTGGCAGCCTACGTAGGAACCATTAAGTCTGGCCCCTCACTGGCGACCGTACTAGCATGGGTAGCCCTCTCCTCCTCGAAAGGGCAGAGCAGGGGCCTAAGCCCCCTCTAGCCTAGCTCGCCAGATCACAGGGGCACGCAAGCCCCCCCACCACGACAAGGCGGTTCCCATGGGGGGGGAGCGGTCCCTGGAGGACTCACGATTATGTGCACCGGGGGAAAACTTAGACTGCTTATACTGAGCTAAATCTAACGACTCCGCAGAGCCGCGTTGCCGTTTGGTCATGCCCTTCAAAAGCTTAGGCGATGCAGGAGGGAAATGGACATCCACTACATGGATTAGTTTGGTCAAGTCCGTATTATTCTCGTCGCTTCTTGCAGGTGACTCAACTGAGTCGTCGGACAACAGGGCAAACCTATTAGCCAGACGAACAGGACCACCCGTCCCAACAGAGCGAGAGGTACCAGGAGGAGTTGTCTTCGGACAGGCAGACTCAGCTGAAGAGCGAGCGGCCAATGAAGCATAGGATGTCGCACCAGTACCATCCTTCTGGCGGTACAGGAGTTCGCGGCGGGCACTACCAAGGCTAATAAATTGGCTGTTAGCAAGCTACAAAATGTCCTGCTCCAGGCGATACCTGGGGCATTGCCAGGAACGTACCAGGTGAGCATCACGGCAATGGAAACAGTAAGGATCTGCATTACAATGCTCCTCAGAGTGTGAATCTAGAGCAGAGCAATTACCACATCGAGCAGCTTCCTTACAAAAACTTTTGCCGTGATCGTAGATGTAGCACGAGAAACACTGAAGAGGACGGGAAACAAAACATCTCGCCCTAAGATTGATAGGACCGATATGAACACGGTCAGGAAAAGTGAAACCAAAAAAAGGTGAAAAGGACCATCTTGGAGGAGTTCCTCATCTTTGTCACCTTTTGGACTGAGCTAGGACACATTGCTAGTATTTCCTCCTCTGAAAACTCATAAAGATCTTGACTTTAAACACAACCTTTGCTAGAATTAAAGGTGGGATGAGCCTTCACTATCTCAAACATGCTGTCATTAGGGGAGGGGAGATGTTGCAACATCCTTGCTTCCGTAATATCTTTAGCCCGCACGAGCACCCCTTTTCCGTATTTCTTCAGATTCCCCTCAGGAATCGGGCCGATCTCTTTGGACAGGTACCGGGAAGCATATATGAAATTCCCGCGCCTATTTCTGTAGTACGCCACAAACCAACGTGGAGGCGGTATGTGGCGAGCTTCTGGAACTGAATTCTCTAACAAGTTTTCAAAAACATTTGGGATGTAATCCAAGTCACTGTCTGAAATATTACGTGACTGAAGAAATTCAGTTTTAAAGCCATGGCCGGCAAGGGACAGATATGCTACATTTTCATAAGCCAAACGGGCTTCATCACATGACATAAACGTCACATAGCAGCGGTTAGAAGGAAAGTCCTTGTCATAAACCAGTCGAATGCGAACAACCGTGCCATACGCCTTGAGAAGTGAGTGCAAGGCGTGATAGGAAAATGATGGGTTAACATTTACCATTAAGAGCGAGTCATCTGCAGCAGAAACGTGACCCTCAGAAGAACTCCCAGAACAGGAGACCCTTGTGGAGGGGAATCCTCCTTCCCACTCAGACCTGAAGATGACGTCTCGTGGGCCAGGTCAGCCACCTCACGAGAACCTGAGCGTTTTTTGTGTTTTCCCATATAAAAAACAGTAACACAAAAGATTAGCCCCAGGGGCAATGGAAACCACCTACTGGGACGACAATGGGAGCGAGCGCTGGCTGCCGTGGATGGGGTACCTCGTCCTCATTCGGACCAATAGTTTTAAAAAAAGGCCCCATATGATGCAGAAAGTTTGTCCACGACAGAGCTAAGACCCCCACCTCCCAAAGCATCTCAGCCTGGACACCCAACCATCCAGCACAGGACGGGCGGCCCCTCTTGGGCGATCCCTCCAGCGGGTGGCTCCGCTGGTCCACTAGCAGCCTACGTAAGAACCATTTAGTCTGGCCCCTCAATGGCGACCGTACTAGCATGGGTAGCCCTCTCCCCCTCGAAAGGGCAGAGCAGGGCCCTAAGCCGCCTCTAGCCTAGCTCGCCAGGTCACAGGGGCACGCAAGGCCCCCCCCCCCACCACGACAAGGCGGTTCCCATCTGGGAGAGAGAGAGAGAGAGAGAGAGAGAGAGAGAGAGAGAGAGAGAGAGAGAGAGAGAGAGAGAGAGAGAGTACTAGTAGTAGTAGTAGTTTTTGTAATGGAGAGTTTTCAGAACTAATCCACCAGACGTCACCGCTGCTACGTGTCCCTTGTTGACATGAGATAAATTATTGTTGTATTAAATATAATTTCCATACAGATGCATATAAAATTGATTGTTATGATGCTGTTGACATTATGTATCTACTTTCAAATATCCTGTATGAATAATTTTGGGAAAAGTTAGTCAACATCTTAAATATGGCATACTACAAAGTCTAAAATCTATTGATTTAGACAATGAAAAAAGTAAAAACTTACTGCAATATATAGTAAGACCCAGCATACTCAGTAAGATTGTGATATATGGGTATAGTTATTTTCTTGGGGATTTTAGCATCGTTTTTATCAAGATCAACAAGCGGCAAAACAATTAAGCAAAGAATAAGCATATCACTGGACAGCTGTATTGTGAGGAGGAATAAATAAGTGAAGCTTTCCTCCTCCTTATGGGATAGTGGCATGGACATAACAGCAGGAATTAACTATTTGTCCAACAATGTGTTTGTTAAGTTTAAGGAAGTGGCCAGCTGAGGTCGGGTTACACAACATCACTCTCACCAGGATATTCGAGTTCCTTATTCTTAATTAAAAAAAAATTTCCATTAACTAGCAAGTTCACCTGTATGGTTTGGACTTTTAAGTGACACGGACATGTTGTTTTCATGTTTACTGTCGACTGGATTGATACACTTCCAATCAAGGGTGTACTCTTTTGAAAATGTGGAGATGGATGGCTGGATTTTGAATTAGGCGCCGCAACAGCAAGGGTCATCTGGCGCTGCTACAACGAAGTGAAAAGAAACTAAGAATACAATTAATGGAAATAAAACATTAAAATACAGATTATAAAATAATAAAATAAAATCTTATTTACAGACTAACAAGGCCAGCTTCCCACAGGAACCCAAAAACATCATGGCCAGGGGCCAGAAACGCTGGTCCAAAGACTTTAGAGAGATAATAGACACCGCGACACCGGTAGAGTTAGCGGAGTCAATCAAACTAGGGCACTCTGCCACCAACTGCCGCACCGAACGCGGTACTAGGCATTCATCATAGTAGGGTTGAGAGTCCCTGGTCAACAGGTATCTTTGTGTAAGGTACGTGTGACCTATTCGTAGTCGCACCAATACAATTTGTGTATGGTGGCCGTGGATATGGGGTGTATGTCTAGTGATTAAGAACGGAAGTGGTGATCTCTCCAATTTTCGAGGTGGGGACCCCCGTATGCCACCTCGTTCCTGTGAACACCAACATGACCTGGGACCCAGCAAAAGCCAACGCAATATCCTTTGTTGCTAAGCAGATAAAGCCACTTCAATGTTGATAAAACCAATGGGTTAGGGGAAATAATAGAGAAGGAGGAAGCAGCAAGAGCACTGCAAGAATCACTAAAAATTGTAAAAGACAAACTGGGTCGGTTAAAACAATCTGTAAAGCAAGGCCTATGGCGGACAGCTCCGCAATAAAGACTCATGACACTGAAGGAAGGCTACCAGCTTCATAGAAAGAGAGAAAGACCACACCAAACCCAACACCTACATTGGATGGGTAGAACATTGTTCTAAAAACCGTGTGAGACATTGCTGACGGGAAATCCTTCTTGCCATTCATGGCAAGAGGACATACCAAGATAACGGGAAGCCGCCAATAACCAACCCGAGGGAGTCGGAAAGAGTAGAAAGGAGTGGGGGCAATAGATAAAACCGTCATGACAAAGGCGACTCGATGCCCAAAAGGTTTAGGGATACTAGGTCGAATGACATACGCCTTCGAACGCGAGTCCCGCAATATTGACACACAAGGGACTGAATCAGGAAGACGGTGGATGCGAAACCAACACCGAAGCAGCGAAGACTGGCACCGGAGGTCGAGCGGCAAGAAGCCATCATCCTCAAGCAGATAGCCGAAATGCACCCGTAGCCAAGCGGACCCCAGCATGATGCACGTAGTCCAGCACGCGTAGCCGTGCCTCCGTTGCAAAGGAGTAGATCTGACAACCGTATTCCAGCTTGGAAGGATAAGTGTACGGTGAAAAAAACAGTAGAGAGTCCCTGTCCGCACCCCAAGAGGTGTGATTTAAAACCTGAATAAGAGATAGTGCCTTCCTACAAGACGCCTTAAGAGAATGGCAATGGGGGACCCATGTGAGACGGTTGTCGCCTCCACACATGAGAGGCGTCTATTGGCTACATATAAATCAGGATCCGGATGGACACCACAGTTACGACAAAAATGCATAGCTTCGAGGTGGAGAAATGAAAACTGTTTATGTTGGCTCAATGGGACTCCCTATTCATCGCCAACTGGAGCTTGCGCTCAATCAGAGACATCCTAACAACTAAAAAACAAATACATGAATCGTCCGCATATAATGAACTGTGAACGCCATCTGGGAAAACACCAATAACACCATTTATGGCGACAGCGAATAGTGTAACACTAAGAATATTTCCCTGTTGGGCATCATCGTTTAGAACATTCCCCACTTGAACTCGTAAAAGACGTCTGGATAAAAACTGCTGGGTGAAAATAGGAAAGTGGCCACGAAGGCCAAAGTCAAACAAGAAACGTAAAATACCATGGCACCAAGCTATGCAGTAAGCCTTTTCCAGGTGAAAAAAAAAACACAATTACTTTATGGTGGTGATAGCGAAAGCCTAACAAATAGAGAACTTCAGAGATAAAAGGGTATCAGTAGTAGACTTCATCTTTCGAAAACCATACTGCACCGATGAGAAGTGGTTCTCCCTCTCTACGTATCACATGAGTCTTACATTAACCATCTTTCCCAGCACTTTACAAACACATGATGTCAAAGATATAGAACGGTATTTTGTAGGCCGGATGATGATCTTTCCCAGGCTTTGGAAATGGGAGATCCACTGCCACAGCCTGATAAGATGAAAAATCGCTGGTTTGTCAAATTATATCATAAAGATTTAATAAAAAAAAGGAATATCATCTGCTCCCAGAGAAGAGTCATGACACTGGGACAAAGCCGTCTGCAACTCGGAAACAGAGAAAGGGACATAATAAGACTCCCCTCCTGTCGAAGAAAAGGTGACCCCGAGAGATTCCATAATCTGGCAGTAACGTGCACCTGGCGCTGCAGGATCATTCCAGGAAACACTGGCAAAGTGGGCTTCAAAGAGGTCAGCGACAGTCTTAGGATCTGCCACTGTCCACCCAGCAGACACCAAGAGCAGCAGGGGAGGCACAGAAAATTTCCCAGCAATTTGGCGGATTTTCTTGAATAAGTCCGTAAGAGGGGTGCGAACGTTAATGGAAGAGACAAGCTTTCCAAGAGGCTCTTTGTGCTTTCATCTAAACGTGGCGGGCCTGAGCATGGCTTCGTCGGAAAACGTCCAAATACTCCGCGATTATTAGCATCTTCATCCCACATAGGGTGGCGGCCTTTAAGGTCCCCCTAACAAGAGGAAAAACTGTGTCAGCTCACGTACTGGGCCATCAAGATCACTCTTAGAGACAGGAACCTAAGGAGGGAGATGAAGACTACAAAAAGTGTAGGACCGTTATAAAAAGACTTTGACAGCAACCACCTGAAGAGGTGAGCTTAGTTCCAAGGGGACTACAGGTATATAAAGACGGACCAAGACTGCCGTACCACCGTGGTGTCCCTGTTCGAGGAAAAGGGTGCTAGAAAAAAAAGGCATGATAGCCAGGAGGACCAGAATAAGTATTCTCACCGAGCATTGTCTCCTGTAGCGCAACACAGACAGCAGAAAACTACGAAAGTAAAGCTCGGAGTTCCCCCAAGAAGTGCGAAGGCCTCTACAGTTCCACTATAAATGCTTGAAAACGATTATTTAGGTGCAGTGAACGGGGTAGCGTTATGAATGATCTGCCAGTGACTCACCAAACTAGTAATAATTAACCGACGAGAATACACTGTTGAGACATGCCAGGTCGATGGGCCGTAGCCTTTCTCCCTACCGGTGAGTGATGTGAATCACCATTCCAACCGGGCACCGGAGGGTGAGGGTCAGGCTGCACTGCACTTTTTCCAACCGTAGATCCACGAAGGACGACTGTGACAACATAATTGGATAACTCCATGTCAACAGAATCCTCATCACTAGAAGCCTGATCTGAGACAGAGGGTGTTACAGCAGGCTTAGCAGAACCCATCAGAACTGCCATTGCAGAGCGATCCTTGAAGGACTTGTGATTGTGTGCCCCAGGAGAACCCCCCACCCGATGGAAACTGCCTTGTCGTGGTGCGTGGCTTGCGTGCCCCTGTGACCTGGCGAGCTAGGCTAGAGGGGGCTTAGGCCCCTGCTCTGCTCTTTCGATGGGGAGAGGGCTACCCATGCTAGTAAGGTCGCCAGTGAGGGGCAAGACTAAATGGTTGCTACGTAGGCTGCCAGTGGATCAGCAGAACCACCCGCTGGAGTGATCGCCCAACAGGGGCCGTCCCGTGCTGGATGGCTGGGTGTCCAGGCTGGGATGCTTTGGGAGCGGGGGCTCAGCTCTGTCGTGGACAAACATTCGTATCATGTTGGGCCTTTTTTAAAAATGACTGGTCCGCAGAGGGACAAGGTACCCCGTCCACGGCAGCCAGCGCTCGCTCCCATTGTCGTCCCAGTAGGTGGTTTCCCTTGCCGCTGGAGCTAATCTTTTGTGTTACTGTTTTCTTATGGGAAAACACAAAAAACTTTCAGGTCCTCGTGAGGTGGCTAATCTGGCCCACGAGACGTCATCTTCTGGTCTGATTAGGAAGGGGAATTCCCCTCCACAAGGTCTTCCCACAGCAATTTCCTGTTCTGGGAGATCTTCTGAGGAACGCATTTCTGCTGCATTTGACTCCCTTTTCATGGTAAAATGTTAATCCATCCTTTTCTTATCACGCCTTGCACTCACTCTTCAAGGCGTATGGCACGGTTGTTGTTTATGATAACACTTTCCATTTATCCGCTGCTATATGACGTTTCTGTCATGCGATGAAGCCTGTTTGGCTTATGAACATGTAGCATATCTGCCCCTTGCCGGTTCTGGGTTTATAACTGAATTTCTCCAGTCACGTAATATTTCAGACAATGACATGGATTATTTCCCAAATGTTTTTGAAAACTATCAAGAGAATTCAGTTCCAGAAGTCCGCCAGACCCCGCCTCCACGTTGGTTTGTGGTGTACTACAGAAATGGGCGCGGGAATTTCATCCATGCTTCCCGGTACCTGTCCAAAGAGATCGGGACAATTCCTGAGAGGAATCTGAAGAAGTACGGTAAGGGGGTGCTCGTGCGAGCTAAAGATATTACGTAAGCGAGCATGTTGCAACATCTCCCCTGCCCTAATGACAGCATGTTTTAAACCGTAAAGGCCCATCCCACCTTTAATTATAGAAAAGGTTGTGTGTACAGTCATGATCTTTATGAATTTCCTGAGGAGGAAATACTGGCTGTGTCCTAGCTCAGTCGAAAAGGTGACTAAGATGAGGAATTCCTCCAACATGGTCCTTCTCACCTTCTTTCGTTCCACACTCCCAGACCGTGTTCATATCGGTCCTATCAATCTTATGGTGAGGCGTTTTGTTTCTCGCCCTCTTCAGTGTTTCTCATGCTATGGCTACGGCAAAAGCTCCTGCAAGGAAGCTTCTCGATGTGGTAATTGCTCAGCACTAGACTCACATTCTGAGGAGCATTGCAATGCTGCAGCTTATTGTTTCCATTGCCGTGATGCTCACCAGGTACGTTCCAGGTAATGCCCGAGGTATCACCTGGAGCAGGATATTTTACAGCTCGCTAACAGTCAGTTGATGAGCCTTGGTAGCGCCCGCCGCGAACTACTTTACCGCCAGAAGGACGGTACTGGTGCAACATCCTATGCTTCATTGGCTGCTCGCTCTTCAGCTAAGTCTGCCAGTCCGAAGGCAACTCCTGGTACCTCACGCTTTGTTGGGGCGGGTGGTCCTGTTCATTTGGCCAAAAGGTTTGCCCTTTTGTCTGACGACTCAGTTAAGTCATCTCTTAGAAGTGACGAGAATAATACGGACTTGACCAAAGTAACCCATGTAGTGGATGTCCATTTGCCCCCTGTATCGCCTAAGCCTTTGAAGGGCCTGAACAAACGGCACCGCGGCCCTGCGGAGTCGATAGATTTAGCTCAGCCTAAGCAATCTAAGGGTTCTCCCGGTGCACATGATCGTGAGTCCTCCAGGGACCGCCCTCCGTCTCAGATCGGGCTTCTTCTGATGAGGATGGTCTTAGCATGGGGACGTTCGATGATATTGTCACAGCCGTCCCTCATGGATCCACTATGCAGTCCAGCCTGACCGTCGCCCTCCGATGACCGGTTGAAGTGATGATGGTTCGCATCACTCACCGGTAGGCCGAAAAGCAGCGGTCTAACGACCCGACACATCACAACTCCCGGTGTCTTTTCGTCGGTTGATTATTTCTAGTCAGGTAAGTCATGGGCAGCCCCTTCAAAAAGCTCCCCCGTCCAGTGCCCCTAAATAGTCATCCTCAAGCATCTACAATGGAACTGTAGAGGCCTACGCGCCTCGTGGAGGGAACTCCGAGCTTTACTGTCAGAATTCTCTCCTGCCTGTGTTGCTCTACAAGAGACTATGCTTGATGATGGTACTTATTCTAGTCCTCCTGGCTATCATGCCTTTTTTAGCATTACTTTCCCCGAACAGGGCCACCACGATGGCACAGCTATCCTAGTCCGTCAAGACATAACTGTTGTCCCCTTGCAACTCAACTTTCCCCTTCAGGTGGTTGCTGTTAAGGTCTTTATGGGATGATCCTACACTATTTGCAGTTTATATCTCCCTCCTCAGGTTTCTGTCTACAGGGGTGATCTTGACGGCCTGGTGCGTCAGCTGACATATTGTTTCCATTGTCGTGATGCTCACCAGGGTCGATCCAGGCAATGACCGAGGTATCGCCTTGAGTAGGACATTCTACAGCTCGCTAACGGTCAGTTCTAGCCTTGGTAGCGCCCGCCGCGAACTCTTTTGCAGTCAGAAAGACGGTACTGGTGCGACATCGTATGCTTCATTGGCCGCTCGCTCTTCAGCTGAGTCTGTCGGTCCGAAGACAACTCCTGCTACCTCTCGCTCTGTCGGGGCTGGTGGTTCTGTTCGTTTGGCTAATAGGTTTGCCCTTTTGTCCGATGACTCAATTGAGTCATCTGTAAGAAGTGACGGAAATAATCCGGACTTGACCAAAGTAACTCATGCAGTGGATGTCCATTTGTCTCCTGTATCACCTAAGGCTTTAAAGGGCCTGATCAAACGGCAGCGCGGCTCTGCGGAGTCGATAGATTTAGCTCAGCCAAAGCAATCTAAGGTTTTTACTGGTGCACGTGATCGTGAGTCCTCCAGGAACCGCTCTGCAACGGTGGCTCCAACGGTTTCTCTTCAGCCTTCTGTGACGCTCTTTGTCTCAGATCGGGCTTCTTGTGATGAGGATGTATTAGCATGGAGTCGTCTGATGATATTGTCACAGCCGTCGCTCGTGGACCCACTGTGCCGAAAAGTGCAGTCCAACCTGACCCTCGTCCTCCGATGACCGGTAGGAGTGATGGTTCGCATCACTCACCGGTAAGTTGAAAGGCAGCGGTCCAACGAGCCTGCTCATCACAATTCACGGTGTCTTCTTATCGGTTGATTATTTCTAGTCAGGTGAGTCATGGGCAGCCCTTCCAAAAGGCTCGCCCATCCACTGCACCTAAATAGTCATCTTCAAGCTTCTACAGTGGAACTGTAGAAGTCTTCACGCCTTGTGAGGGGAACTATTAAAGTTCTCTCCAGCTTGTGTCGCTCTACAAGAGACTATGCTTGGTGATAGTACCTATTCTAGTCCTCCTGCCTATCGTGCCTCTTTTAGCACTCCTTTCCCTGAACAGGGCCACCACAGAGGGGAAAACAACACTAAACCCAACGCCTGCGTCGGATTTGGAACCATCAGTAAAAACGGGGATATCATCAGAATGTATAAAAAAAAGTGTTCTAAAAACCGTGTGAGGGACAGAGCTGGAAGAAAATCCTTCTTGCCATCCATGGCAGGAGGGCATAAGAAGATAACAGGAAGCTGCCAATAACCAACTCGTGTGAGCCGGAAAAAGAGGACAAGAGTGGGGTCGATAGATAAGTCCGCCATAAGATTTGCCACTCGAAGGCCAAAAGGTTTAGGTAGACTCGGTCGAGTGGCATACGCCTGCGAACGCGAGAGTCCCGCAATATTGACAGACAAGGGACAGAATCGGGAAAACCAGCATCCACTAGAAGGCCAGGTATTGGAGATGTTCGAAATGCACCCGTAGCCAAGCGGACCCCAGCATGATGCACGGGCTCAAGCGTGCGTAGTCGTGCATCTGTTGCGGATGAGTAGATCTCAGGGCCGTATTCCAGCTTCGGAAGTATGAGTGTACGGTGAAGCTTCAGCAACGTGTCCCTGTCCGCAACCCATGAAGTGTGACTTAAAACCCGAAGAAGGGATAATGCCTGCCGATAAGACGCCTTAAGAGAACGGAAATGGGAAACCCAGGTGAGACGGTTATCAAATAGAAGGCCAAGATATCGAGTCGCCTCCACGCATGAGAGGCGTCTATTGGCGGGGTATAAATCCGGGTCTGGATGGACACCACGGTTGTGACAAAAATGCATGGCTTTGGTCTTGGAGGTGGAGAATCGAAAACCGTTCATGTTGGCCCAGCTGGACAGCCTATTGACCGCCAGTTGGAGCTTGCGATCGGGCATAGTGGATAAGGTGGTGAGCGTGGGATCGGGCAAACGTCCACGCGTAGGTTCGAATCCCACCACGTACAGCCTTAAAACACTTTGCCCTTTTGTCAAGTGGTTTAAAGTTACCTACATGTCACCATGATACCCAGGTTCTAGGTGGTTACACCCAAGCTGAGCTTGGGCGATAATATGGGCCCTAATATGGGTACCACTATAAATAAAATTGCCTGCGGCACTAATGGGTGGAAGCTGAACAGCGCTTCCCATACACTCTTCAAGTGTGCCTATAGGCACTATAGGCCTTACCGTAAAAAAATAAATAAATAAAAAAATCAGTGACATCCTAGCAGCAGCAAATGAAATACATAAATCATCAACATATAAGGAGCTGTGAATGCCATCTGGGAGAGTATCAATAACACCATTTATGACGACTGCGAATAATGTAACACTAAGAATACTTCCCTGTGGAATACCATCATTTAGAGCAGTAGCCTCAAAGAAAACACTCCCAACTCGGACCCGTAAAAAATTTCTGGATTAAAACTGTTGGATAAAATGAGGAAGGTGGCCACGAAGGCCAAAATTAAACAAAGACTGTAATGTGCCATGACACCCAGCCGTGTCGTAGACCTTCTCCAGGTCAAAAAACACTGTTACTTGATGGTGGTGATTATCGAAGGCCTCACAAATGGAAGACTCTAAGGATAAAAGAGCATCAGTAGTAGACCTCATCTTTCGGAAGCCGTACTGTACCGATGACAAGTACTTCCCTCTCCAAGTACCACATGAGTCTTACATTTACCATCTTTTCTAACACTTTACAAATACAGGACGTCAAAGATATAGGACGGTAGTTCGTAGCCTGGAGATTATCTTTCCCAGGCTTCGGAAATGGGAGAACCACTGCCACAGCCCAAGAAGATGGAAAGTCACCGGTATGCCAAATCATATTATAAAGATTTAATAAAAGTTAAAAGCAGGTCAGACATGTGACGCAAGAAGGCATAAGGAATGTCGTCTGGCCAGGAGAAGAGTCATGACACTGGGACAAAGCAGTCCGCAACTCGGAGGCAGAGAAGGGACATTATAAGACTCCTCCAGCGGAAGAAAAATTTATGCCGAGAGATTCCATTCTCTGGCGGTGACGTGCGCCCGGGCTGCAGGATGCCTCCGGGAAACACTGGCAAAGTGCTCCGCGAAGAGGTTGGCGACAGTCTTAGGGTCTGCCACCGTTCGCCCTGCAGATAACAAAACTGGTGGGGGAGTAGCAGAATACTTTCCAGCAATTCGGCGGATTTTGGTAATGACATGCGTAAGAGGGGTGTGCGGGCATTAATGAAAGATACGTAAGCTTTCCAAGAGGCTCTTTGTGCCTCTTTCAAAACGCGGCGGGCCCGAGCTCGACAGCGCCGAAAAGCTTCCAAGCACTACGGGTCCCCACGATGTCGCCGGAGACGAGAGAAAGCTGTCCGTTTTTCTTTCACAGCTTAGTAAAGCGACCGGACGTCCTAAGGATTGTTTGAAGTGCTACTGAACGTATAAAATCGGTAAAATAATCAACAGCCTCAGCACAAGTAGAAAAGTCAGCCAACGGACGGATAAAAGAGCTAAGGTCTGTGAATCGAGGCCAATCTGCCTTGTCTAAAACCCAGCGTGGGGGCCGGGACTGTGGCTCAGAGTTCACAGATTCCAATAAAATAGGAAAGTGGTCACTACCGTGTAAATCCGGTAGGACCCGCCAATTAAAATCAAGGAAAGAATTAGATGTACATAGAGAAAGATCGATAGCTGTAAAAGTCCCAGTAGGACTGTGGAAATGTGTAACATCCCCAGAATTTAAAACCTTCAATCCCTCATCCTCAACAAAAGAACCAATTAAAACCCCACGAGGATTACTAGTACCTTCATCCCACAATGGGTGACGGCCGTTAAAATCTCCGAACAAGAGAAAAGGTGGAGTTAGCTGATGCACCAGGCCATCAAGCTCACCACTGGAAACAGAAAGCCGATGAGGGAGATATACACTGTGTAGGATCGTCTCATAAAAACCATAACTGCAACCACCTGAAGGGACAACAGGTATATCCTGACGGACAAGAGTAGCTGTACCACCGTGGTGGCCCTGGTCAGGGAAAGAAGAGCTAAAAAAGGCACGATAGCCAGGAGGACTAGAATAAGTACTATCACCAAGCATAGTCTCTTGCAGAGCTACACAGGCTGGAGAGAACTCCGACAGTAAAGCTCGGAGTTCCCCCCACGAGGTGCAAAGGCCTCTACAGTTCCACTGTAAAAGCTTGAAGATGACTATTTGGGTGCAGCGGACGGGCGAGCCTTTTGAGGCTGCCTGTGACTGACCTGACTAGAAATAATGAAACGACGAGAACACACCGGGAGTTGTGATATGCCGGGTCGTTGGAACGCTGGCTTTCGGCCTGCCGGTGAGTGATGCGAACCATCATCACTCCTACCGGTCCTCGGAGGACGAGGGTCAGGCTGGACTCCACTTTTTGACACAGCGGGTCCACGAGGGACGGCTGTGACAATATCATCGGACGTCTCCATGCTAAGACCGTCCTCATCACAAGAAGCCCGATCTGAGACGGAGGGCGTCACAGAAGGCTGGACAGAAACTACTGGAGCTACCATTGCAGAGCGGTCCCTAGAGGACTCACGATCATGTGCACCGGGAGAAACCTTAGATTGCTTAGGCTGAGCTAAATCTATCGACTCCGCAGAGCCGCGGTGCCGTTTGGTCATGCCCTTCAAAGGCTTAGGCGATACAGGAGGCAAATGGACATCCACTACATGGGTTAGTTTGGTCAAGTCCATATTATTCTCGTCGCTTCTTGCAGGTGACTCAACTAAGTCGTCGGACAAAAGGGCAAACCTATTGGAAAAATGAACAGGACCACCCGCCCCAATAGAGTGAGAGGTAGCAGGAGTTGTCTTCGGACCGGCAGACTCAGCTGAAGAGCAAGCGGCCAATGAAGCATAGGATGTTGCACCAGTACCATCCTTCTGGCAGTACAGGAGTTCACGGTGTGCACTACCAAGGCTAATGAATTGGCTGTTAGCAAGCTGTAAAATGTCCTGCTCCAGGCGATACCTGGGGCATTGCCTGGAACGTACGTGGTGAGCATCACGGCAATGGAAACTGTAAGCAGTAGCATTGCAATGCTCCTCAGAGTGTGAATCTAGTGCCGAGCAATTACCACATCGAGAAGCTTCCTTACAGGAGCCTTTGCCGTGACCGTACCCATAGCAAGAGGGCGAAGAGGGCGAAAAACAAAGCGCCTAACCCTAAGGTTGATAGGACCGATATTAACACGGTCTGGGAGGGTCGAACC
This sequence comes from Portunus trituberculatus, assembly GCF_017591435.1. Classification (NCBI taxonomy): domain Eukaryota; kingdom Metazoa; phylum Arthropoda; class Malacostraca; order Decapoda; family Portunidae; genus Portunus; species Portunus trituberculatus. Next base: position 753,091 of record NC_059281.1, read on the forward strand.
AAAGAAGGTGAGAAGGACCATGTTGGTAGAATTCTTCATCTTTGTCACCTTCTGGACTGAGTTAGTACACATACCCAGTATTTCCTCTTCAGGAAATTTGTAAAGATCACGACTGTACACACAACCTTTACTGTAATTAAAGGTGGGATGTGCCTTAATAGTCTCAAACATGCTGTCATTAGGGCAGGGGAGATGATGCAACATCCTTGCTTGTGTAATATCTTTAGCCCGCAAGAGCACCCCCTTTCCGTATATCTCTTTCCGATCTCTTTTGACAGGTACCGAAAGGCATGTATGAAATTCCCGTGCTCATTTTTGTAGTACGCCACAAACCAACGTGGAGGCGAGATCTGGCGAACTTACGGAACTGAACTCTCTGAATGGTGGTCAAAAAGATTTGGGATGTCGTCCGTTTCACTGTCCGAAATATTGCGAGAGTGGAGAAGTTCTGTTTTGAAGGCAGAGCCGGCAAGGGGAAGAGATGCCACATGTTCATGAGCCAAACGGGCTTCGTCACATGAAAGAAAAGTCACATAGCAGCGGTTAGATGGAAAATCCTTATCATAAACAAGTCGAATGCGAAGAACCGTGCCATACACCCTAAGAAGTGAGTGCAAGGCGTGATAAGAAAAGGATGGGTTAACACTTACCATCACAAGGGAGTCATATGCAGCAAAAATACGTCCCTCAGAAGAACTCTCAGAACAGGAGACTGATGCGGGAGGCTCTTGTGGAGGGGAGTCCTCCTTCCCACTCAGACCTGAAGATGACGTCTCGCGGGCCGGGCTTTTTGTGTTTATCCATATGTATAAATTTACACAAAAAATTGGCTCCAGGGGCAAGGGAAACCACCTACTGGGACTACAATGGGAGGGAGCGCTGGCTGCCGTGGACGGGGTACCTCGTCCCCATGCGGACTGGTCGTTTAAAAAAAAAGAAGGTCCCACATGATACGAAAGTTTGTCCACGACAGAGCTGAGACCCCATTTCCAAAGCATCCCAGCCTGGACACCCAACCATTCAGCACTCGACAGCCCCTATTGGGCGATCCCTCCAGCGGCTGGCTCCGCTGGTCCACTGGCAGCCTATGTAGGAACCATTTAGTCTGGCCCCTCACTGGCGACCTTACTAGCATGGGTAGCCCTCTCCCCATCGAAAGGGAAGAGCAGGGGCCTAAGCCCCCTCTAGCCTAGCTCGCCAGGTCACAGGGGCATGCAAACCCCCCCACCACGACAAGGCGGTTCCCATCTGGGGGTTGTAGACAAGGCAGATTGGCCGCAATTCACAGATTTTATCTCTTTTATCCGTCCGTTGGCCGACTTTTCTACTTGTTCAGAGGCTGTTGATTATTTCAATGATTGTTTTTATATTCAGCAGCGCTTCAGACAATCCCTAGGACGTCCGGTCGCTTTACTAAGCGTCCCGTTCCTTGGTTGAACGCAGCATGCACAAACGCTGTGAGAGAGAAACGGGCAGCTTCTCTTGTCTCCGGCGACAACGTGGGGACCCGCAGTGTGTGGAAGCTTTTTGACGCTGCCGAGCTCGGGCCCGCCGCGTTTTGAATGAGGCACAAAGAGCCTCGTGGAAAGCCTATGTCTCATCCATTAATGTTTACACCCCTCTCACGGATGTATTCAATAAAGTCCGCCGAATTACTGGGAAGTATCCTACGCCTTCCCCACCAGTCTTGTTGTCTGCTGGGCAAACGGTGACTTTTCCTAAGACTTTCGCCGACCTGTTTGCGGAGCACTTTGCCAGTGTTTCCCTGAAGGATCCTGCAGCCCCAGGCGCACGCCACCACCAGAGAATGGAATCTCTTGTCGTCAACTTTTCTTCCACTGGAGGGAAGTCTTATAATGTCTCCTTCTCTGCCTCCAAGTTGTGGACTGCTTTGTCCCAGTGTCATGACTCTTTTCCGGGTCCAGATGATATTTCTTGCGCCTTTTTGCGCCATATATCTGACAGAGCTTTTACCTTTTTATTAAACTTTTATAATATGATATGGCATGCCGGTGATTTTCCATCTTCTTCGGCTGTGGCAGTGGTTCTCCCATCTCCGAAGCCTGGGAAAGATAATCTTCAGGCTACGAACTACCGTCCTATATCTTTGACATCCTGCATTTGTAAAGTGTTAGAAAAGATGGTAAATGTAAGACTCATGTAGTACTTGGAGAGGGGGAAGTACTTGTCATCGGTACAGTACGGCTTCCGAAAGATGAGGTCTACTACTGATGTTTTTTTATCCCTAAACTCTTTTATTTCTGAGGCTTTCGCTAATCGCCACAATCAAGTAGACCTGGAGAAAGCCTACGACATATCTTGGTGCCATGGTATTTTACGTTCCTTGTTTGATTTTGGCCTCTATGGTAACCTTCCTATTTTTATTCAGCAGTTTTTATCCAAACGTCTTTTACTGGTTCGAGTTGGTAATGTTCTCTCTGAGGCTACTGGTCTAACTGATGGTGTCCCACAGGGAAGTATTCTTAGTGTTACGCTATTCACAGTCGCCATAAATGGTGTTATTGATACTCTTCCGAAAGGCGTTCACAGCTCCGTATATGTGGACGACTTATGCATTTTTTTTGGCTGCTAGAATGTCTCTGATTGAGCGCAAGCTCCAGCTGGCGATCAATAGGGTGTTCCGTTGGGCCAACATAAATGGTTTTCGTTTCTCCACCTCGAAAACCGTAGCCATACATTTTTGTCGCAACCGTGGCGTCCATCCAGATCCTGTTATATTTAGCCAATAGACGCCTCTCGTGTGTGGAAGCGACTCGATATCTTGGCCTATTGTTTGACAACCGTCTTACTTGAGTTCCTCATTTCCGTCTTGCAGGACGGCACTATCCCTTCTTCGTTTCTTAAAGTCACACTTCTTGGGGTGCGGACAGGGACACTCTGCTGCTTCTCCACAGAACACTTATCTTTCTGAAGCTGGAATACGGTTGTGAGATCTACTCCTCTGCAACAGAGGCACGGCTACACGTGCTTGATTCTGTGCATCATGCTGGGGTCCGCTTGGCTACGGGTGCATTTCGGACATCTTAAATTCCTAGGCTATAAGTAGATACTGGTTTCTGACCGCTGGACCTCCGGCGCCAGTCTTCGCTGCTCTGATGTTGGTTTCACATCCACCGTCTTCCTGATTCAGTTTCTTGTGTGTCAATCTTGCGGGACTCGCGTTTGCAGTTGTATGTCATTCGGCCTAGCCTCCCTAAACCTTTTGGCTTTCTAGTTGCCTCTCTCATGCTGGATTTGTCTATCAACCCCACTCCTGTCTACTCTTTCCGACTCCCTCGAGTTGGTTATTGGTAGCTACCTGTTGTCTCATTATGCCCTCCTGCCATGGATGGCAAGAAGGATCTCCCTCCAGCTCTGTCCTGCATACGGTCTTTGCAACACTATTCTTTGCATTCTGATACCATCTCTGTCTTTACTGATGGCTCCAAATTCGATGCAGGCGTTGGATCTAGTGTGGTTTTCCCATCCTTCTACCTGTGTGGCAGACTTCCTTCTGTGGCATCAGTCTTTACTGCAGAGTTGTCTGCCATAGTCCTTGCTTTACCTGGGCTGGGTATGAGATGCACACACCGTCCACTAGGAGATACTTGAATCTCTCCCGTTGGCATCCCTTCAGCCTGTGCACTATGTGCCAGAACTGGCTGGGATTGCGGCAGCGGGCTCTGTCCAAACGGAAGACTACAGTTCACCATTGAACGTCGTGGTCATCCAGCAAGCTGTTGATGATGTGTCTGCAGAGGATGTGTAGGTCCCTGTGTATAGGTATGTGGTTGTGAATGTTTTTGAGAAAACGTGTTTTGTAGCATATTTGCAGTCTCTGTGTCCTGATGGAGAGGGTTTGAAGTCTATGTGTATCTTTTGATGTTTTCGGGGGATATGTCTGTTGACTAATGCTATAATGTCGTTGTGTAATCGCTCAAGGGCCCTGTCTATGTTTGTGTGTGGTAGGCCCTCGAAGTGTGGTGTTTGGTGTATGGCTGTCAGCGTTTCCTTCAAATTTTCCCAGTTTGTGGAGCAGTAGTCGAGGCAGGGGGGGATGGAATAGATATGGGGTTGGAGGATACTTTCAGGATGAAGGGAACGTGGTCGGAGCCACAGAAGGGTCCGTGGGAGATGTGGTGATGGAAGGGTAAGGAATGACGGTTGGAGAGGATAAGATCGGGTCTGCCAGATCCCTGAGGGGAGAAGCAAGTAAGGAAGTCTGGGCCAAGGAAACGGAGACGTTTGAGTTGTGTGAGTTGTATAAGTTATTGTCTATGTCTGTTGTTTTTGTTGTGGCGGAAGGCTGTGTGTTTAGCGTTAAGTCCGCTGGAATGTAGACTGGAATGTTTGTGTTGTTGAAAAGGTTTGTTAGACTGTAGAGAGGGAGCCCGGTGTCTGGTCTGCAGTATGTAGTGACAACTAGGAATTGACCATGTTGTGTGTGGATTTTTGTTGCAAGGAAGTGTTCTGACGGCCAATCCGTTATGTGTAGGTGTTTTATGGTGCTTTTGACCATGACAGCTACGCCGTCATGGGCCATTCTTACGTAAGAACCATTTAGTATGGCCCCTCGCTGGCAACCTTACTAGCATGGGTAGACCTCTCCCCCTCGAAAGGGCTCGCCAGGCCACAGGGGCACGCAAGCCCCCCCCCCCCACCACGACAAGGCGGTTCCCATCTGGTGGGGGGGGCATAATAATTGGAGTAAAGCAGATGAAGTAAAGTTTATTCACCCCATCTGCTAACATCTCTTTTAGCATTCTTGCTTTGAATTTGGCATCTTGGCCACAATTCTGTTCATCACAGATAAAACATGCATGCAACTCTTCCCATTTATATAGAATGGTATTCATAACTAGCCATCTTGTAGCTGCTGGTTGTTGGAATGGAGTTCGTATTCCTTTTCTCTCATCATCTGGATTCGTTACATCAAAGAGAGATTTGTAAGCATTTCTCCGTACAGAACTTTTGGAAAACCACTTTGGAATTTCTGATAAAAGCAATCCCAAGTTTGAAGGTAATTTGTTGAAAGAAGGTTGCACAACAAGGGCAATGGAGTGACAGATGCATCTTATTTGCACACAGTTTGGTGATTCCTCATGTATTCTTGTCCAAACAGAATTATTATTTCCTACCATTATCAATGCACCATCACTAGCAAATCCTAAACAGTTCCTCAAACTATGACCAATATTTTCTACTGCAGTTTTAATTTCATTAAACAGTACTTCACCCGTTGCCGCAGTTACTGGTACCAGGCCAACCAATTTAGTAACAATACTTTTTTTCCTTATTGTTGTAGTAACGCATAACTATGCAGAGATGTTTCTCTGTACTCACATCAGTTGACTCATCAACTAGTAGCAAAGCAACCTTTTCATTTTTAACATCTTTCATTAATTCATGTTTGAAGGCAGGTGAGATAACTTCAGTGGTCAGTTTGCTGCATTTTGTTATGTGCAAAGTCATGTTGCCCAGTGTACTTCCTTTTCCATGTTTTTTTTTTTTTCACCAAGATGGTCATTTGATTTAATAGAACATGAGACTGCTATTGCTAACTCTAATTGTTTTTTTTTTTTTTACATCCTCGCTGGAGCCACTGTGGTAAGCTGTGACATGCTTGTTGATTTTTAAAAAAGATTGTCTTTACCTATTTTTTTTTTTTTTTCAGTCTGTTCATGCTTTTGCAGAATGGAAAATCTTGGATTCAAGTTACAGAGGCATAGCTTGCAATATGCATCTCCTTTACCTACCATCTGGTGCTTCTTTCACCCACAGAAATGTTCTTTCCCACTCACAAATGTACTTCCTCAGACTGTCATAGGAACTTTTCCACTTCAGCATTGTGATGGTACCTGTGATAAATGGTACCTATAACAACTAGAGCCAAATAAACCAGGGACAAAGACCAAATAATCCAACAACAGGTATGAATCAGCTTGGTCCAGACCAGCCAAAGTCCAAATAAGCCTGTACTGGGCTTCAGTACTGTATTATCAAAATATTCAGTAAATGTTATGAAGCACCTCTGGACCTTCAAGGTTACTAACCAAATGAGGTTGTGATGTAACACCATCTAACTTCTCCTAGTCATGTAAATTCATTTATTTCCTTTTGTTTGTTTACCAATATCAGGGGAAAATATTCAACACTTCATATCACTATTATGTCTAAAAGTAATCTACAACAGTGTGGAAAACTAATAATAATAATATATATTAGTAGTAATAATAATAATAATAATAATAATAATAATAATAATAACATAGCCTAACCTAATCTAACTTAACATAACCTGTATTTTATTTAGGTCGAGTTGGGCTAGGCTATACATATCAGGTTAGGCAAGCAAAATTAGAAAATGAGAGAGAGAGAGAGAGAGAGAGAGAGAGAGAAAAAGAGAGAAAGAAAAAAGAACATGTAAAGGATTGGAGAGGATGGATGGATTTAGTTAGGCGCCGCAACAGCAGGTCATATGGCGCCGCTAAAATTCAATAAAAAAAAGGTTTAAAAAAAAAAATGATAAAATAACTAAAACAAGTAAAACAATAAAATTTAAAACAAAAAAAAACTACAATAAAATTAAATAAAACATTAAAATACATATAATAAAATAAAATTCACAGCTTTGGGAGAAGGCCAGCTTCTCCCAAAAACTAAAACGTCATGGCCCTGGGCCAGACACTCTGGTCCAAGGACCTTTGAGATATAATAGACACCGCTATCTCTACCGCGACAGCGGTAGAGGTAGCGGTGTCGTAACTCATCAAACTAGGGCACTCCACAGTAGGTGCCGCACCGTAAGCGGCACCAGGCAGTCATCACAGTAAGGTTGAGGGTCCCTGGTCAGGAGGTACCTTTGTGTAAGGTACGTGTGACCTATACGAAGTCGCGCCAATAAAGTCTGTGCACGGCGATCCCGGACATGGGTGTATGTCCACTGAGGGATGTGGAAGTAGTGATCTCTCCCATTTTCGAGGTTGCGACCCCGTTAGCCATCTCCTCTGCCAAATTGCTGCAACTGCCTCACGAATTAGGAAATACATCTCGAAACGGAACAGGGGCAGGAGATGGAGCGCGACTTGCTGCCTCTTTAGCGAGGCGATCTGCGTGTTCATTCCTGGAACACCAACGTGACCAGGGACCCAACAGAACCCAACACGATATCCTCGTTGGTAAGAAGGTATAGCCACTCCAGGGCTGATAAAACCAAAGGGTTAAGGATATAGTGCAAGAGAGAGCAGTAAGAGCACTGCGACAGTCACTAAAAATTGTAAAAGACGAAACCGGGAGAGTAAAATAATCTGTGAAGCTAAGACTATGGCAGACAGTTCCGCAGTAAAGACGGATGCGACTGAAGGAAGGCTGCCAGACCGATAAAAGAGGAAAACCACACTAAATCCAACGCCTGTGTCGGATTTGGAACCATCAGTAAAAACAGGGATATCATCAGAATGGATAAAAGAGTGTTCTAAAAACCGTGTGTGGGACAGAGCTGGCAGAAAATCCTTCTTGCCATCCATGGCAGGAGGGCATAATGAGATAACAGGAAGCTGCCAATAACCAACTCGTGGGAGCCGGAAAGAGTACACAGGAGTGGGGTCGATAGATAACTCCATCATGAGATTTGCAACTCGAAGGCCAAAAGGTTTAGGAGACTCGGTCGAGTGACATACGCCTGCGAACGCGAGTCCCGCAACATTGACAGACAGGGACAGAATCAGGAAGACGGTGGGTGCGAAACCAACACCGGAGCATCGAAGACTGGCGCCGGAGGTCGAGCGGCCAGAAACCAGCATCCACTAGAAGGCTAGGTATTGGAGATGTCCGAAATGCACCCGTAGCCAAGCGGACCCCAGCATGATGCACGGGGTCAAGCGTGCGTAGTCGTGCATCCGTTGCGGATGAGTAGATCTCACAGCCGTATTCCAGCTTTGGAAGTATGAGTGTACGGTGAAGCAGCAGCAACGTGTCCCTGTCCGCACCCCAAGAGGTGTGACTTAAAACCCGAAGAAGGGATAGTGCCTGCCGACAAGACGCCTTAAGAGAACGGAAATGGGAACCCAGGTGAGACGGTTGTCAAACAAAGGCCAAGATATCGAGTCGCCTCCACGCATGAGAGGCGTCTATTGGCGAGTATAAATCCGGGTCTGGATGGACACCACGGTTGCGACAAAATGCATAGCTACGGTCTTCGAGGTGGAGAATCGAAAACCGTTCATGTTGGCCCAACTGGACACCCTATTGATCGCCAGTTGGAGCTTGCGCTCAATCAGTGACATCCTAGCAGCAGCAAAGAAATACATAAATCGTCAACATATAAGAGCTGTGAATGCCATCTGGTAGAGTATCTATAACACCATTTATTGCAACTGCGAATAGCGTAACACTAAGAATACTTCCTGTGGGACACCGTCATTTAAAGCAGTAGCATCGGAGAGAACACTCCCAACTCGAACCCGTAAAAACGTCTGGATAAAAACTGCTGGATAAAAATAGGAAGGTGGCCACGAAGGCCAAAATTAAACAAAGACTGTAAAATGCCATGACACCAAGCCGTGTCGTAGGCCTTCTCCAGGTCAAAAAGACTGTTACTTGATGGTGGTGATTAGCGAAGGCCTCACAAATGGAAGACTCTAGGGATAAAAGAGCATCAGTAGTAGACCTCATCTTTCGGAAGCCGTACTGTACCGATGACAAGTACTTCCCCTCTCCAAGTACCACATGAGTCTTACATTTACCATCTTTTCTAACACTTTACAAATGCAGGACGTCAAAGATATAGGACGGTAGTTCGTAGCCTGGAGATTATTTTTCCCAGGCTTCGGAAATGGGAGAACCACTGCCACAGCCCAAGAAGATGGAAAGTCACCGGTATGCCAAATCATATTATAAAGATTTAAAAAAATGTTAAAAGCACTGTCAGACATGTGGCGCAAGAAGGGATAAGGTATATCATCTGGCCCAGGAGATGAGTCGTGACACTGGGACAAAGCAGTCCGCAACTCGGAAGCAGAGAAAGGGACATTATAAGACTCCCCTCCAGCGGAAGAAAAGTTTATGCCGAGAGATTCCATTCTCTGGCGGTGACGTGCGCCCGGGGCTGCAGGATGCCTCTGGGAAACACTGGCAAAGTGCTCCGCGAAGAGGTCGGCGACATTCCTAGGGTCTGCCACCGTTCGCCCAGCAGACAACAAAATTGGTGGGGAAGGAGCAGAATACTTCCCAGCAATTCGGCGGACTTTGTTGAAGACATCCGTAAGAGGGGTGCGGACGTTTATGGAAGAGACATAGGCTTTCCACGAGGCTCTTTGTGCCTCTTTCAAAACGCGGCGGGCCCGAGCTCGGCAGCGCCGAAAAGCTTCCAGGCACTGCGGGTCCCCACGATGTCGCCGGAGACGAGAAAGCTGCCCGTTTCTCTTTCACCGCTGCAGTGCATGCTGCGTTCCACCAAGGAACGGGACGCTTAGTAAAGCGACCTGACGTCCTAGGGATTGTCTGAAGCGCTAAAGAAATAAAAAATCGGTAAAATAATCAACAGCCTCAGCACAAGTAGAAAAGTCAGCCAGCGGACGGATAAAAGAGCTAAGGTCTGTGAATCGACGCCAATCTGCCTTGTCTAAAACCCAGCGTGGGGCCGGGACTGTGGGTCAGAGTTCATAGATTCCAATAAAATCGGAAAGTGGTCACTACCGTGTAAATCCAGTAGGACTCGCCAATTAAAATGAAGGAAAGAATTAGATGTACAAAGAGAAAGATCGATAGCTGTAAAAGTCCCAGTAGGACTGTGGAAATGTGTAACATCCCTAGCATTTAAAACCTCCATTCCCTCATCCTCAATAAAAGAACCGATTAAAATCCCCCGGGGATTACTAGCACCTTCATCCCACAATGGGGGACGGCCGTTAAAATCTCCCAACAAAGAAAAGGCGGAGTCAGCTGACGCACCAGGCCGTCAAGCTCACCCCTGGAGACAGGAAGCCGAGGAGGAGATATAAACTGCAAATGGTGTACAGTCGTCCCATAAAGACCTTAACAGCAACCACCTGAAGGGAGAGTTAAGTTGTAAGGGATAACAGGTATATCCTGACGGACTAGAATAGCTGTGCCACCGTGGTGGCCCTGGTCAGGAAAGGAGTGTTAAAAAGGCACGATAGCCAGGAGGACTAGAATAAGTACTATCACCTATCATAGTCTCTTGTAGAGCTACACAGGCTGGAGAGAACTCCGACAGCAAAGCTCGGAGTTCCCCACGAGGCGCGAAGGCCTCTACAGTTCCACTGTAGAAGCTTGAAGATGACTATTTGGGTGCAGTGGACGGGCGAGCCTTTTGAGGCTGCCCGTGACTGACCTGACTAGAAATAATCAAACGACGAGAAGACACCGGGAGTTGAGATGTGCCGGGTCGTTGGACCGCAGCCTTTCGGCTTATCGGTGAGTGATGCGAACCATCATCACTTTACCGGTCCTCGGAGGACGAGGATCAGGCTGGACTGCACTTTTGATACAGTTGGTCCACGAGGGACGGCTGTGACAATATCATCGGACGTCTCCATGCTCAGACCGTCCTCATCACAAGAAGCCCGATCTGAGACGGAGGGCGTCACAGAAGGCTGGACAGAAACTACTGGAGCTACCATTGCAGAGCGGTCCCTGGAGGACTCACGATTATGTGCACCGGGAGAAACCTTAGACTGCTTAGGCTGAGCTAAATCTAACGACTCCGCAGAGCCGCGGTGCCGTTTGGTCAGCCCTTCAAAGGCTTAGGCGATACAGGTGGCAAATGGACATCTACTACATGGGTGACTTTGGTCAAGTCCGTATTTTCTCGTCACTTCTAAGAGATGACTCAACCGAGTCATCGGACAAAAGGGCAAACCTATTGGCCAGATGAACAGGACCACCCGCCCCAACAGAGCGAGAGGTAGCAGGAGTTGTCTTCGGACCGGCAGACTCAGCTGAAGAGCGAGCGGCCAATGAAGCATAGGATGTCGCACCAGTACCGTCCTTCTGGCGGTACAGGAGTTCACGGCGGGCGCTACCGAGGCTGATAAACTGACTGTTGGCAAGCTGTAGAATGTCCTGCTCCAGGCGATACCTGGGGCATTGCCTGGAACGTACCTGGTGAGCATCACGGCAATGAAAACAATAAGCTGCACCATTGCAATGCTCCTCTGAATGTGAGTCTAGTGCAGAGCAATTACCACATCGGGAAGCTTCCTTACACGAGCTTTTGCCGTGACCGTACCCATAGCATGAGAAGCACTGAAGAGGGCGAGAAACAAAACGCCTCACCCTAAGGTTGATAGGACCGATATTAACACGGTCAGGAAGGGTGGAACCAAAAAGGTGAGAAGGACCATGTTGGAGTAGTTCCTCATTTTAGTCACCTTTTGTACTGAGCTAGGACACATTGCTAGTATTTCCTCTTCTGGAAATTCATAGAGATCTTGACTATAAACACAACCTTTGCTATAATTAAAGGTGGGATGAGCCTTAACAGTCTCAAACATGCTGTCAGAAGGGCATGGGAGATGTTGCAACATCCTCGCTTGCGTAATATCTTTGCTCGCACAAGCACCCCTTCCCATATTTCTTCAGATTCCCTCAGGAATCGTGCCGATTTCTTTGGACAGGTACCGGGAGGCATGGATGAAATTCCACGCCCATTTCTATAGTACGCCACAAACCAACGTGGAGGCGGGATCTGGCGGACTGCTGGAACTGAATTCTCTAAATAGTTTTCAAAAACATTTGGGATGTAATCCATGTCACTGTCTGAAATATTACGTGACTGGAGAAATTCAGTTTTAAAGCCATGGCCGGCAAGGGGCAGAGATGCTACATGTTCATAAGCCAAACGGGCTTCATCACATGACAGAAACGTTACATAGCAGCGGTTAGAAGGAAAGTCCTTATCATAAACCAGTCGAATGCGAACAACCGTGCCATACACCTTGAGAAGTGAGTGCAAGGCGTGATAGGAAAATGATGGATTAACATTTACCATCAAAGAGAGTCATATGCAGCAGAAATGCATCCCTCAGAAGAACTCCCAGAACAGGAGACTGCTGTGGGAGGCCCTTGTGGAGGGAATCCTCCTTCCCACTCAGACCTGAAGATGACGTCTCGTGGGCCAGGTCAGCCACCTCACGAGAACCTGAATGTTTTTGTGTTTTCCCATAAAAAAAGTTACACAAAAATTGGCTCCAGGGCAAGGAAACCACCTACTGGGACTACAATGGGAGGAGCGCTGGCTGCCGTGGACGGGTACCTCGTCCCCATGCGGACCAGTCGTTTTAAAAAAGGCCCCACATGATACGAATGTTTGTCCACGAAAGAGCTAAGACCACCCTCCCAAAGCATTCCAGCCTGGACACCCAACCATCCAGCACAGGACGGCCCCTCTTGGGCGATCCCTACAGCGGGTGGCTCCGCTGGTCCACTGGCAGCTTAAGTAGGAACCATTTAGTCTGGCCCCTCACTGGCGACCATACTAGCATGGGTAGCCCTTTCCCCCTCGAAAGGGCAGGGCAGGGGCCTAAGCCCCCTCTAGCCTAGCTCGCCAGGTCACAGAGGCACGCAAGCCCCCCCACCACGACAAGGCGGTTCCCATCTGGGGGTTGTATCGGAAACTTAATATTACAGATAAATGATATTGCAGGTTTTTGCCCTGTTATTTAAAAGAAAATATCTGTATTTATCATCCTAGATAAAAAGGCAATATTGGATATTATCTTTATCTTAATCGTCTCATAAATGTGACTAGAAATTTAATACCCACAGTTATAGTCAGTTTGCAGCAAACTCCTTCCAGCTAGGCAGGCTGTGGTGCTGGGCAGGTCTCACCGACTCCCACGTGTACTCTGCACTCCGCGTGCCTCTTTGTTTTGGTTTTCTCGTGAATCCTGATCTTGATCTTGATTAGGCTTTCATATTTGTTTTCCACCGATGGTAATGCCGCTTAGTACTACATTAGGCGGGAACTTTAAATTCATCAAAATTTGAGAACAAAGTCTTATTAGTAATTGTCATCGAAAAATGCCCAAAAAAAGTGCCAAATGCCAACTCGATTTTGTGGATGCCAAACGCATTGAAAAGTGCCAAATTTCTTGAATTTGGCGCCAAATATACCAATCTGGCAACCCTGAATTGGGCGAGTCTCTTGATGTGTCTTCTGTTCACCTAGGAGCAACTTGAAACGGGATGTAACTGGAGGGATCGTGGTTTTCCTGTCCCGGTGTGGGGTGTGAGGTGTGGTCTCATTCCTACTCGAAGATCGGTCTATGAACTCTGAATAATTTTCGTTGGGCAAAGTCTGGCTGTGTGTTCAGCAGGCGACACACACACACACACACACACACACACACACACACACACACACACACACACACACACACACACACACACACATCTGATCATTACCACTGTATCAACAGAATCGTCAGACTGCGGGAGTCAGGCATCATGGACAAGATATTCTCTGATCGTACAATCAATGCCACTGATTGCATCGCGCCGGTGAGTTCCATGGCACTTCCATCACAGCGTCCGCTTCAGCTAAAGGACTTTTATGGCGTGTTGCTGCTCTTCACTTTTGGTAAGATATGCTTTTATATATATTTTTTACTTACCTACTTCACTGTATTCATATGCATTTCAATCTTTAATATTTTTTTGAGATAGTATACAGCACACCTGTGCACTACACTACCTAACCAAAACTCAAAACATTTGACATAATGTAATGAACTGAACAGCGAGTGTTAATTATACAAATCAGAGAAATTCATGAAATTCTCTCTATGTAAACCCAAGAAATGAAAATTCAATAGATTCATCTCGATATCCTTTCAAGCATTCTCCAGAACTACACACCACAATCTATTTTTTTTTTTTTTTTCTTTTGCAAAAAGGGGGAACTGCTAAGGGCAACAAAATATTGAAAAAAGGCCCATTAGATCTGCAGTATCCTTAAAAGATGTGATAAAATCTGCCAAAAGCCTGGAACAAATGACTTGACACATCTTTCTTAAAGAAAGTCAAGTCATAGGAAGACGGAAGCACACAAGCAGGCAGGGAGTTCCAGAGTCTACCAGTAAAAGGGATGAATGACTGAGAATACTGGATAACTCTTGTATTAGAAGGTTGGGCAGAATAGGGATGAAAGGAAGAAAAAGTTTTGTGGAGCGAGGACGTAGGTGGAAACATGCAGTAAGCAAGATCAATAGATCCGATAAAACGAAAATAGCGATAAAAAATAGAAACGGATGCAACATTTCAATGGTGAGAAAGAGGCTGAAGCAAGTCAGCTTTTGATTCCACCCTATCTATTAAAGCTGTATGAATGGAATCCCCCCGAACATGCAGAAAGTACTTAATTAAAAGACGGTTAAGGATCTTGTACAGAGTTAGCAGTTGGAGATGCGAGAAAACTGGCAAGACGCCGCAGAACGACTAACTTCATAGAATCTGTTTTAGCAAGAGAGATGTTAAGTTTCCAGTTAAGATTATGAGTAAAGGACAGACCCAGGGTATTCTATATGTAACAGGGAGACAGTTGAGTGTCATTGTAGAAGCGAAGATAGTTGTCGGAAAGGTTGTGTCAAATTGATAGATGGAAAAATTTAGTTTTTGAGGTATCAGAAACTAATAAGTTTTTTTTTTTCTGCCCCAATCAGAGATCGTAGAAAGATCAGAAGTCATGCGTTCTGCGGCGTCTCTGCATGGTCTGTTGACTTCCAGAAAAGTTGGTCGTCTCTGAAAGGACGTGGAAAGATCTACGGTGATATCATCAACGTTGGAGTGGATAGGGCAAGAAGTTTGGTTAAGGTCATTAATGAATTATAGAAAGAGAGTGGGTGATAGGACAGAGCCCTGAGGAACACCACTGCTAAAAGACTTAGGAGAAGAACATGGGCTGTCTACCACGGCTGCAATTGAAAGATCGAAAAGGAAACTTGAGATGAATATGCATAAAGTAGGAAAAACCGTGGGAGGGCAGTTTTGAGATCAAAGTTTTGTGTTAGACTCTATAAAAAATCTTTGGTATGTCTAACGCAACAGCAAAAGTTTCACCGAAACCTTAAAAAGAGGATGACTAAGAATCAGTATGGAACTTCCAGAAAATCACCATTAGAGCGACCGTGACGGAAGTCATATTGGCGATCAGATAGAAGGCTGAGTAGTGACAGACTTTTATGAAACTTCTTATTCAGGATAGATTAAAAACTTTAGACAAGCAAGAGATTAAAGCTATAAAGCTGTAGTTTGAGGGTTTAAAACAATCACTCTTTTTTTAAGGAACAGGCTGAATGTAGGCAAACATTCAGCAAAAAATAATGAAATGAAGTCGATAGACATATTTGAAAGAGTTTGGCCAGGGAAGGTGCAAGCACGGAAGCAAAGTTTTTTTTGAGGACAATAAGACAATAGGACAATAGAACAAACAATAAGAGGGAACCCATCAGTTTACTAAGCCTTCTGAGGGTGTAGGCAATCTAGGTTATCGAAAACTTCATTACGAAGAATTTTAATTGAAGACATGAAATAATCAGAGGAAGGAGGAGCAGGAGGGACAACCCCAGAAGCATCCAAGATGAAGTTTCTACCAAAGGTTTGAGAGAAGAGTTCATCTTTAGAAGCAGAAGAGACAGCAGTGGTGCCATCATGATGAAATAAAGGAGGGAAATATGAAGAAGTAAAGTTATTGGAGATATTTTTAGCGTGATGAAAGAAGTCACAAGAGGAGTTTGAGTTTGAAAGGTTTTGACATTTTATATTTGTGAAAGAGCGTTTAGTAAGTTGAAGAACAGGCGCCATTATTCCTGGTAGAAATATAAAGAGCATGAGATTCAGGAGAAGGAAGGCTCAAGTACCTTATATGGCCAACGCCTCTACCATGGATAGTATGAGAACAGCTGTGTTAAACCAAGGTTTAGAAGGTTTTAGTTGAGAAAAAGAATGAAGAATTTACGCTTCGAATGATTACTGTTTCCGTGTCAAAGCATAACAGAGGTGATAGTGTTTGGCATGGAGGCGCACATTCCTTACTCTATTTCTTAACCTAAATATTTTAAACCTTGGTTTAACACATACTGTTCTCATGCTATACATGATAGAGAAGTTGCCCAGAAAAGGTATTTGAACCTTTAATTTCCTGAATCTCACGCACTTTATATTTCTGCCCGGAGTCAAACAGAAAATGACAAAATCTTTCAAATTCAAAATCTTCTGGAGACTTCTGACATCTAGCCAAAAACATCTCCAATAACTTTTCCCTCTTTTATTCCATCCTCATGGCACCACTGCCATCTCTTCTGTCCCTAAAGCTGAACTCTTCTCTAAAACCTTTGCTCACAACTCCACCTTGGATGATTCTGGGCTTGGCCGTCCCTCTCCTCCTTCCATGCCCTCGGTACCCTAAACCCACGTAAGGTTTATGGACCTCATGGGCTCCCTCCTATTCTTCTCAAAAACCGTGCTTCCGTGATTGTACCTTACCTGCTCTTTGAACTTTATCTATCGACTTCTACCTTCCCTTCTTGCCTGAAGTTTGCCTACATTCAGCTAGTTCCTAAAAAAAAGGTGACCGTTATAATCCCTTAAACTACCGTCATATAGCTTTAATCTCTTAATTGTCTAGTTTTTTTTTTTTTCTAATATATCCTGAATGCGAAGATTCTTAAAGATCTGT
>NC_059281.1:770289-813259 GCF_017591435.1 Portunus trituberculatus
CACTCAAAAGCTACTTTCTAACCAGCACTCTACTAGCATTCCTGGACGATAGGTTCAACATTCCTGATTTCTAATCATTTAGCTTGTTATGTAACCCTATCTACTCTGTTGGGCACCTCCGATCACAATTTCATATCTGTATCTTGTTCTATTTGATCAATATCTTCTTACAATCCTTCAAAGCTGAGGTGCCTCTAGCATTTCGTGTCCTCTAATTGGGAGACCGGGAGGACCTAAGGAGGCATTATACTTATTTCCCCCGGGAATGATTACTGCTCTTGTGTCAAAGACCTATCTCTGTGTGTTGAGTGCATAAGAAAGGTGATAGTGTCTGGCATGGAGGCGTACCTTCGTCACTCTTTTTCTCATTCTAAACGTTCCAAACCTTGATTTAACCTGTTCTCACGCTATACATGATAGAGAGGGTGATGCGAAAAGTATTTGATTTTTTCATCACCTGAATCACAAGTGCTTTATATTTCTGCCAAAACTCATGCCAACCTGTTTTTCAATTTCCCAAACACTCACTCTTTCATTAATAGAAAATGTTAAAATCTTTCGAAATCCAATTCCCCTTGAGACTTATGCCAGCTGGCCTAAAACTTCTCCAATAATTTTACTTCTTCACTTTTCCGTCCTATATAATCATCCTGATGACGCTGTTTCCATCTAATATGTTTCTAAATCTGAACTCTTTTTTTTCTTCAAACCATCGCTAAACATTTTACCTTGGATGATTCAAGATTTGTCGCTGCCCACAAATGCTTATGGACTGGATGGGGTCCCTCGCAAAGTTAAAAAAAAAAAAAAAACGATTCCTTGCTTGCACCTTGTCTGATCACTTCTATATCAATCAACTTCTATATTTCCATTTTGTTTGAAGTATGTGTACATTCAGCCAGTTCCTAAAATGATGACTGTCCTATTCTCTCAAACTATCGCTCTAAATCTTTAAATCCTGCAATTTTACATCTCTGCAACTTTCCTCTCTGACCACAGCTGTGGTGGACAGCCACTTTTCTCTTGAAGTTATAAACAGTAGTGTTCCCCAAGGTTCTGTCCTGCCACCCACTCCCTTCCTATTATTTATTAATGATTCTCTGCATCACACTTCTTTCCCTATCCACTCATACGCTGATGAAACCTCCTTTAAGTGTTCGAAGTCTTTTAACTTCATGAAGTTAAAAGATCCCACAATGACCCCATTGACTTCTGATTTTCCTAAGATTTGTGATTGGGACAGTGAAAACTTGGTAGAGTTCAGTGCCTTAAAAACTCGACTCAACCTTCCAGACAACTATTCCCTCTTCTTCAATGACACTCAACTGTTCCCCTCTTCTACACTATATATATATGTATATATATATATATATATATATATATATATATATATATATATATATATATATATATATATATATATATATATATATATATATTCCCAGTCTATCCTTTACTCATAATTTAAATGGACACTTCACTATAATAAGTTCAGTGGAGTTAAAGTGTTCTGAGGCATATTCGCCGGTTTTCTCAACTCCCACAACTCTTAATTCTTTACAAGGAGTTTATCTTCCTATGTATGGAATAATACTCTTCGCATGAATGGGGCGTTCCACTCATACAGTTTTATTAGATAGTGTGTAATCAAAACTTTTTTTGTCTTAATAAATCCTCTCCTCTGACTGTCTGCAGCTTCTTTACCACCGCCAGAATGTTCCATTTCTTGTTATCTTCTGCCGCTATTTTTAAAGCTAACTGCTCTTTTGTTCTTGATAACTGCATGCTTCATCTTCGGTGGCCTCGCTGCAAATAGCTTTCTTCTTTCTGTCACCCATACTCTGCTCCATTCTTAAAAGCACGAGTTTACCAGTAATTTCAATAAATCATATCTGTCTCTGGTTAACTCAAGAACTCCCTAGCTGCTTATGGATTTCCAGCTTCCTATGGTTTGACTTCATTAAAAAGAGGGGTTTCAAGATTTTTTTTGTACTAATTCTTTCGGACCAGCAAGGGGGATGGCAACTATGAGCTCTTTTTCGGTTTATGCTGCCCTTAATTAGCTTTTCCCTCTTATATATATATATATATATATATATATATATATATATATATATATATATATATATATATATATATATATTGGGCAACGTCCACGCGTATTTACGAATCCACCACGTATCGCCTTGATACTTTGCCATTTGTCTAATGGTTTAAAGTTACCTACATATCACATGATACCATTATGTGGTAGTTGTCGTAAAACAGGGGTAGCATGGAGACACCTGAGTCCATTATGAAAGTGTATTTACGGTAGCACAATACACAACAAGTGTAAACCGAGCGAAACGAGAGGCAGGAGGCGTAGCATGTCGCCTGAGGCGGCGGCGAGCGAGGACTGAGGGGAAGGACGTGACGGTAGACAGAAGGGAGTATGGGAAAAACAAAGGACATGCTAACACAGGTTCTAGGTGGTTACTCCAAAGATGGGTGGTGATATGTACCCTTATATGGAGACCACGAAATACATTTAAATTTGTCTGCGCCACTAATGGGTGGAAGTTACTTACAGTTAAGGCGTGTTCGTTCTATATGCTAGTCACAAGAAAGAGCTCTATGTTTTGCGTTTCATAGACACTCTTACATTTCTTTCTTTACCTTCATGTTCTTATATAACATTGATAAGTTTTCTCCCTCAACAGTATGTGCTGTCATGGTGTCTGCCATGGCGGGTGAGATGAACAGGCTCTCACCGGCTATACAGTCCTTGGTTGATGAATACTTCAGTTGGCGAATGAAAGACATGCCCGAGTTCGCGTCCTTTGTGAGTGTTTGACACTGCTTTTGTACCCGACCAAAATTTCACTTTCATGTTCGAGTAAAAAGACTTACAAACAATAAGAAATTCTTTAAGGATAGTTGACATTTTTTATGCATATGTATCTTGTTTTATGTTGGTAATATTACTAGTGAATGTGCTAATTATATTACTCTTTCAACTACTACTACTACTACTACTACTATTACTACTACTACTACTACTACTGCTAGTACCACATCTACTATCACTACTACTACTACTACTACTATTACTACTACTACTACTACTACTACTACTACTACTACTACTAATAATAATAATAATAATAATAATAATACTATAACAACAACAACAACAACAACAAACTACTACTACTACTGCAACGGTGACACACACACACGCACACACACACACACACACACACAATGTTAAGAATGAGAAGTAGGAGAACAATAAAAAAAAACACAGAACAAGCAGGATTAAAAGTCAAAGATATGAGAGAGAGAGAGAGAGAGAGAGAGAGAGAGAGAGAGAGAGAGAGAGAGAGAGAGAGAGAGAGAGAGAGAGAGAGAGAGAGAGAGAGAGAGAGAGAGAGAGAGAGAGAGAGAGAGAGAGAGAGAGAGAGAGAGAGAGAGAGAGAGAGAGAGAGAGAGAGAGAGAGAGAGAGAGAGAGAGAGAGAGAGAGAGAGAGAGAGAGAGAGAGAGAGAGAGAGAGAGAGAGAGAGAGAGAGAGAGAGAGAGAGAGAGAGAGAGAGAGAGAGAGAGAGAGAGAGAGAGAGAGAGAGAGAGAGAGAGAGAGAGAGAGAGAGAGAGAGAGAGAGAGAGAGAGAGAGAGAGAGAGAGAGAGAGAGAGAGAGAGAGAGAGAGAGAGAGAGAGAGAGAGAGAGAGAGAGAGAGAGAGAGAGAGAGAGAGAGAGAGAGAGAGAGAGAGAGAGAGAGAGAGAGAGAGAGAGAGAGAGAGAGAGAGAGAGAGAGAGAGAGAGAGAGAGAGAGAGAGAGAGAGAGAGAGAGAGAGAGAGAGAGAGAGAGAGAGAGAGAGAGAGAGAGAGAGAGAGAGAGAGAGAGAGAGAGAGAGAGAGAGAGAGAGAGAGAGAGAGAGAGAGAGAGAGAGAGAGAGAGAGAGAGAGAGAGAGAGAGAGAGAGAGAGAGAGAGAGAGAGAGAGAGAGAGAGAGAGAGAGAGAGAGAGAGAGAGAGAGAGAGAGAGAGAGAGAGAGAGAGAGAGAGAGAGAGAGAGAGAGAGAGAGAGAGAGAGAGAGAGAGAGAGAGAGAGAGAGAGAGAGAGAGAGAGAGAGAGAGAGAGAGAGAGAGAGAGAGAGAGAGAGAGAGAGAGAGAGAGAGAGAGAGAGAGAGAGAGAGAGAGAGAGAGAGAGAGAGAGAGAGAGAGAGAGAGAGAGAGAGAGAGAGAGAGAGAGAGAGAGAGAGAGAGAGAGAGAGAGAGAGAGAGAGAGAGAGAGAGAGAGAGAGAGAGAGAGAGAGAGAGAGAGAGAGAGAGAGAGAGAGAGAGAGAGAGAGAGAGAGAGAGAGAGAGAGAGAGAGAGAGAGAGAGAGAGAGAGAGAGAGAGAGAGAGAGAGAGAGAGAGAGAGAGAGAGAGAGAGAGAGAGAGAGAGAGAGAGAGAGAGAGAGAGAGAGAGAGAGAGAGAGAGAGAGAGAGAGAGAGAGAGAGAGAGAGAGAGAGAGAGAGAGAGAGAGAGAGAGAGAGAGAGAGAGAGAGAGAGAGAGAGAGAGAGAATGAAAAAAAAAATGAGAGAAGTTTGATAAGCTTTTCATAAGGCACCACATCAAAACTTCGTGAGAAGAGATAGAGGAAAAGATATTAAGCTAAATCAAGTCGTGTTCAGGCGATTGGCGGTAGTCAGCTGTAGTAATCGGATCTAATTTTGACTAATAGGTTCAAAATTTATAGTTATAGTAAGGTCTGATTTAGGTCTAAAAAAAAACCATACATTGAGGCTAGAAACAAGTCCAATAGGATACTAGCATTGGTTTTAAGGAGTATTAAAAGCAGTAATCCCAAAGTAATAATAAAATTGTATTTAACACTGGTGAGACCACATCCAGATTATGTTTCACAGTTATGGTCCTCACAATATAGGAAGGGTGTAAGTATATTAAAATCAATACAAAGACGAATCCCTAATGAAAGAATATAGTAAATAAAGGATGTTTGAATTTGAAAATACTAAATTTCCATTCCTTAAAAAGACTCGACCTAAAACTTCGTCCTAAGTTTCCTCTTAGACTAGTTTCATTGAAGTTGTGGTGGACAGCCACTGTTCTTCTCCTAAACCTATGGTGTAAACATATATATATATATATATATATATATATATATATATATATATATATATATATATATATATATATATATATATATATCCTATTTAAGTCGATAGTGAGGCGTGCATTATTCTTTTTTATAAAGTGTATCTTGTATTTCCCGCACAAAGGTGCGTTCGTCAGGTTTTAGCTGCTAGAGTAGAGAACCGAAGTCCATCCTCGAGACGTCTTCCGGTAGACCGAAAGCCACTTTTCACATCTATTAGGTTTGCTGATGGCTCGCAGTCAAAACATTTTGCACCTTCCAATAGCTTGTTTTGCTAGAAGTCTATTGGCGATGGTTGTTGCCAGAAGTCTGTTACTTTACTTCGTTTTTATGATATTAATTTGCGAGAATATCTTTTCTACACAAACCGATGAGTATGGCAATGCCAATAGTTCACACATAAGTCTTGATAGTACTCCAAATTTCATTTTTTTTCCATCTTTTTATCTTTTTGTAGTTCACTCCATAGTGATGTAGTTGTCTGAGTGAGGTTTTGCAGTTTCCTTGCTATAATTATCCAATTCCTCCTCTTTAACAACCATTGGAAAGTACACTGCGAGACTCGTGATGTATGTACTTCTGTGAGGTGATACAGCAACTTTAGGGTCAATGTTTTTCATCAGAACAATAACGCAGTCCTCTTCAAAAAGGTAGCGTTTCTTCATTTGTAGACATAGTTCTACTAGGAGGTTTCGTCAGTCTATGAGGAATCATTTATCTGCATCAGTCATGTAGTGGCTCCTTAATAAGCAGAACGTTACATCGACCACCAAGGTTGAGTTTCTCTAGACTGTTGTATAGTGTGGTGTCTTGGGAATTGATGTTGGACATCTTTTCTGTGAACAAAACATCCTCTTTGATAAACATGCCAAGAATGCTTCTATACTCTCCAGCAATGGATGCATGAAGTGTTGCAAGTCTATACTTTTCGGACTGTTCATCCTGTCAACTTTACCTAGTACGTAGTTGAGGAAAAGCAGCATGTTTTGTTCCACGATTAACAATCACTTTGTATATTTCACCTGCACCATCAAGCTTCACTGCATCTGTTTTCATTTCCTCTTGGAAGAATAAAAGTAGAGCATCCCACTGCTCCAGGATGCGGGAAATTACTTTTCCTCTAGATAGCCATCTGTCTGTTTAAGCATTCTGTGTTGCGGACTCTGGATAATGTCTTGAAATACTTGGAAATGGTGTGTTCGCTTGCTGCTACGTGAAAACTAACAGCAAATGTTTCTCAGGAACTGTTCCAAAAATAAAGGCAGGGTGGACCAAGCATGGCTGGCACATAAAGCAAAAGAATGACAAATGCATACCAGTACAAAAACTAAGGGGACATCACCTTTCAGGTAGGCTTGGAAGCCACTTTTTGAGCCTAATATTTTAGAACAGTTGTCACTTGCAAACCCAATTATATTGGAGACCGGTATCATTTTCACAGCTTTGTAGACTTTCAGTAGTTGCGTCATCAACTTTTATAATACCTAAACTCTCTCTCTCTCTCTCTCTCTCTCTCTCTCTCTCTCTCTCTCTCTCTCTCTCTCTCTCTACTAAAGAATCAAAGGTAAGCAGAGAGAGTCATTTATAATTGTATATATATATATATATATATATATATATATATATATATATATATATATATATATATATATATATATATATATATATATATATATATATATATATATAAGTGAGTGGCACGAGGTCAGTCACGTCGCCACCACAATGTGTCAAGGCCACCAGCTGGGTGTGGAAGAGTTGCCGCTCACAAGTGAAAAATGCTCTTTTTTTTCACTTAGGTATTGGCATATACCTACTATTTTGTAAAAATAGAAACTACACATTAGCTTGGCTTACGAATTATGAATGCGATTATGCCTCACCCTTGAAATTACTGTAAAAGCCAGTAAATGTGAGCATTTTATCTTATAATTATAGCAACATCTGGTACTACAAGGTGAGGCTATTCGGCCTGGCAAGGCTGGGTTCATCAGTATTGCCGCCACTCAAGACTTTTACTATTTTGTTTTTACTTTGGATAATAGATTATTTCTTTTTACCATGCTCATTAACTTATATCTATAACGCTGATATTATTACACATCCTAAACATACGCTAAGTACCATTATAAGTTACTACAGTTGATATCAGCAACACTGTTGAATATGTATGCCATGTTTGTAAGGTACCATATAGTTTTTTATGCATATGATGGTTACTGTTGATTCAGCCATTTATATATACAAGTCGAAATTTTATACATCTGAATTGATGGTATTTGCGATGCCTTGTACACCAATAACTTCTATTTCACATCGCATTTTTGGGAAACGTGGCAGTACTGTAGAGTTCCCCTCGCCCCCCATAGCCGTAAATTAAGCCCGGTCAGACTATAGCCACTCCTATTTAAAAGCTTGCTTATACCACATTTTTGTTTTTTTTACTTGGTGGTGAATGGTATGTACTCTTGCAACCAGGTTGATCCTCGCCACCACTCATGGTTAAAATTGAAAGAGCTCCATTTGTACTAACACCAGCAGAAAGTGGAAGCAATTACTGAGGTCTGAGACTCGCGATACGTATTACGTAGGAGTCGTATTCGTACGTGACACGTTTAGACGCGTCCACTGCTCCCTCGTCTGCAGTACGGCAAGGCAGGGAGCAGCGGACGCGTTTAAAACGTGTCACTCTGTTCGTCACTGTACCAATATTTCAAAATATTACGACTGCATCGAATAGAAAATTGCATAAATAATTACCTTAACAGAAAAAAAAAAATATGGACTTCTAAAAAAAAAAAACACCCACAAGCCTAGATCACTGCAAAAAAGAAAAAAAAAAAAAAATAGATCTAGGTGAAAAAAAACCTAGGAGTTACAACACTGGTCTACGAATGTGCAGTAGGGGTGGTACACGATTTTTCAAGACGCACGATTTTACGCTGCACAGGACCAGTTCTGGTCCGGATCAGTTCAGGGGGTACTGTGAACTTTCTTTGGCGCTAGTTGTGATCTTGCTGAATTTTCTCTTTGTGTCTCATAACTCAAGAGGGCAGTCACAGCCTGGCCTCTATAGACAACTCTCCTCCTTCACGCAAAACTACATGCACTTAACGCGCGCGCGCACACACACACACACACACACACACACACACACACACACACACACACACACACACACACACACACACACACTTAAAAAAAAGGAAGGCGACTGAAAATCCAGCCTCGGAGATCCCCTTCTGAAATGTTCGAGGTCGGACAACTTATCATTCTCAAGAGAGAAGAAATACTTAATATAAAACTAAATATAAAATTGTAACGAACAACAGTTTAGAAAAAAATGAAAAACAAAGGAGTCTAAAACAAAGAAAAAAGAAGTGTGACGTGTAAGACCATGGAATGACAGTTTTACACGTCACATCTCTTTGTTTCCTTGTTTTATTCTTGTGTTTTTATTTTTCTAACTATTGTTTTTTACAAGTTTCCATTAGTTTCTATTATGTTTTTTTTCTTCTCTTCTAAAAGTGATTGGTGATATAGATTTAAATTTTCAACTTTTTTATATACATATCAATTAGGTTGGTTTGTTAGAATACTAGCTAGGGTTCATAAGAGCAAGTTTTGCATCCAGGGGCTCTCGTGTCACAGTGTTCTCAGTGGGAAGGCATTACTTTCCCACTGTATTTCTATTATTCATTAATAATCTTAAACAAACATCTTGCCCTTTCCATTTTAACGCTGATGATACCGATACCATTTTTTCACATCTCTTTAGAGAAGACCGACATTTCAGGAAGTTAACAGATCATGCAGTGACACCATAACACGCCTGCTTTATAATCATTCTAAGATTACTGATTCGGACAGAGTAGTGTTCAATGCCTCAAAAACTCAATTCCTCCATCTATCAACTTGACAACCTTCCAGACAACAACTATTCCATCTTCTTCAATGTCACTCAACTGTCCTCCCGCTTCTACACTGAATATCTTCGGTCTGTCCTTTACTCATAATTTAAACCGAAAATTTTATATCTTACATTTTGTTAAATCAGTTTCTATAAAGTTAAACGTTCTAAGGCATCTTTGCCAGTTTTATTATCGCCCTCCAACTGCTAGCTCTGTACAAGGATCTTATCCATCCTTGTATGGAGTACTCTTCTTATGTATGGGGGATTCCACGAAAAAAATAGAAAAAAAAACAGTTTTAGTAGATAGATAGGATAAAATCAAATGTTTTTCGTCTCATCAATTCCTGACTGAATGTCTTCAGCCTCTTTTTCACTGACGGAATTTTGCATCTCTTGCTATCTTTTAGCGGTATTTTCATGTTGATTGCTCTTTTAATGTTGCTAACTGCACGCCTCCGTCCTCTTGTGGCCACGCTACACAAAGTTTTTATTCTTCTTCTCACCCCTATTCTGTGTAGCTTTCTAATGCAATTTTTCTCTATCATTCATACCTCTATCTAGTAAACTCTGAAACTCCCTAACTGCTTCTGTATTTATATTTCTTACTACTTGACTTTTTTGCAAGACAGTTGTTGCAAGACATTCTTGTTACTAGACCTTTTTTTCGGCTAACTCTATTTGACCTGTAAGAGAACTGTCAATTAAATGGGCGTTTTTTTTTCTATTTATTTATTTATTTATTTATTTTTATTTTTATTTTTTTTTTGCATTTGGCCAGTTTCTCCCTCTTAGAAGGAAAAAAGTCTTACGTGTGTTGCAGTGTGTTTGAGAATGAGATTGTATGTGTCCCGAAACGTCACAAGAAAAGGTGAAATGAATTTACTGCGGCTTTTCTTCACCCAACACACACACACACATACACACACACACACACACACACACACACACACACACACACACACACACACACACACACACACACACACAGGATATATTAAGGCAGGCCACACAAAAACAAAAACAAAAACAACATGTATTGCACTCACTACATTTACTTGACTGTTTAATATCACTTTATTTTTCTCTGACATGTTGATCTGATTCTTGTTTATTTTGGATTTATGAGAATATCCTTTCTAATTTTCCTTTGATTTTGCTACTGGAGTTGACTATAGCTCTTCTTTTCTACTAACTTCACATTTTCTCCAGTTCATCTTCAGTATTTTCGCCAGGTCGGTATTCACGACTACGATGACCAACTTGATGACATGTCTCTATTGGCGTACCAGAATCGATTTGACAAATGTCAGATATTCTTCGATCGTGCTGTGGACCTGAAAATGAACGCCTCCAGCCACGAAGATGAACTCAATTTGAAGATCATTGAATCTGAATTGCTCACATTTATTAATGGTTTTCCGTACAAAGGGTAATATTGAAGGTTTTAATTTTTACTTTATTTATTTTTTTACACATGTCAATTTTAGAACTCTACTAATTACTTCCAGATATATTTCATTTTGTTCTACCAAACACTTTACTGTATATATATATATATATATATATATATATATATATATATATATATATATATATATATATATATATATATATATATATATATATATATATATATTTATATATTCCATATGATGATTTAATATTGTGAATTATTTCATTCTTTTGTGAATGAAGTTATTGATCTTGGTTTTTCTTAATTTTTAGGTTTTTAGCACCACTGACATTCAGTGAGGGTGTTCATGTGGACCTCAAGCGTCTGATCTCGTGGATGGTATTTGAAACAACTGAAGACTATGAAAAATTGTTGTCTCGATACAGCAAACTACCTCAGCAGCTAAGCCAAATCCAAATACTGATGGAGGAGGGTGTCCGTCAAGGAATTGTAAATCATGCCATTTCAATGGTGAGTATAGTGTACGAGTAATTAGATAGATATATAAAAACTAATAATTCTTCTACTATTACTATTGCTATTAACACTACTCCCACTACTTCTGCCAGCTTGAAACTTTATATTCACTTGGACTTATTCGTATATTTTATACCATATTTGTTATGCATGAAAAAAAATATATATATTCACTTTAGAAAAGATTTCCAAGCTTCTCCCAATATCATTTTTTTTTTTTTTTAATAATCTGTTGATATTCTTTAAGAAGAAGAGTTGATATTGTTCCGCTTCTGCAGCATGTTTTCATTCAGATGGTATTCTTTATAATGATTAATATGTTGAATAAAAACATCATATTCTTGAAGTAATAATATTCGTATTTGTTTACTGGCTTAATAAACATAAACGGGTGTCACACTAATCGATCGTCAAACGAATTATGTGAACTGAACGCCATCATTCTTTTACATGCCAAGCCTTAGTGACACTTAGGAGAAATTGGTCTAAATTTCAAGCAAAGGTATCGCAAACTATTTTCTAAACTTTATCCAAATTCCATTGAAAGTTGCTGAATTGCGGTGACACTCTAACGATTGTGGTCGACACAGTTGTCGATAGTCTAACGAGTCTTTGTAACAGTGAACAGACATTATTTTTATCTACACGTTCGACAACTTTTGCTCGAGTATCAGCACAATATAGACCGTAAGAAGAATATCGTGTTACTATCAAGACGAATATCATGTGACTTGTAATTTTTTTGTAAACATTGTCTGGACTGCGCTGACAGAGAAACGACATCGAAACAGACTTGGCTACAATGTATCGTATGTGTCTACTAACACTGCAACAGCGGTGAGGCGACATCTGTGGTAAAGGCGCATACTATCTTGGAGAGGAAGGTGATATTATAAAAGTAGGGGAATGGCAGAACTGCCTCATATGAGTCATAACTATCCTGGAAGCAACGTCTCCTCCGAAATAGTTACGTATTTAAATAGAGATAGGAAGACATCGCTTCTTAGTGTTAGATAGGTAAATTTGTTGTTTCCAGCAGCGTTTGTGGTTTTGATAATTGCAAAACACATAGAGAAGAAAGCCAGCAAAAAAATTATCAGGACCAGAGAATAAATCAATAGGCGGTCCAGAGCAAGTCCACCTGCAGAACAAGGCCGGTGTTGCAGTAAAAAATGTCCCGGAAGTGTCTTCCTCATCTGCGCATGCGTGGGTGGCCTATGCACTGCCAGACGCACGAAGAGTCAGGACAAGATTTACTAAGCATACTGCGCATGCGTGAGCAACATGTCATACTGCACCATCATGTATAGGGATAAATACATGTATTTTCCAAATTCTTTCGTCGTATATACAGTCAAATAAAATGTTTATTAAAAATTCAAATGATTGGCATGTAAACAGGTCATTAATATCACGAATAAATAAATATTTCCATTTCAAGCATGATGATTCCCCCTGATCGAACAGTTGTCACTTAGTGGAATCAACGAGGATTTTTAGGAGATATGGTGTGTTTCAAAGGAGTAGAGAAATGGAGAAATAAAAATTTTGAGTTCTTTGTAGAGTCGAGAGATGGTCAAACCCCCTCCCAATCTCTGCAAACTCTTGATTTAATGCCCATGGAATTGGCAAAAGCGTAACAAAAAATGTGAAAGACACGAAGGGAGACGAGAAGCGACGCTGACTCGACTCGAGCCGCATGTGCATAGACCACCCACGCATGCGCAGATGAGCAAGACACTTCCGGGTCATTTTTTTACTGCGACACCGGCAGTTAGAAAGAGGGTGAAGACAGTTAGTCAGATACAGGGAATTGATGCAACGAAAAGTTTTTGATTCCACCCTATCTAATAAAACTGTGTGGGTGGAAACCCACAAACATAGAATGAGTACTCCATACAAGAACGGATAAGATATTTGTAATGAGTTACAGTTGGAAGGTGATAAGAACCGGCGGAGTCGTCTAAATTTATAGAAGATATGAGACGTGAAATCTCCAGTTTAGATTATGAAGAAAGACAGACGGAGAATATTAAGTGTTGAAGATAGGGGGTGGCAGCTGAGTATCACTGAAAAAAGATGAGATAGTTGTTGCCAATCTGATAGATAGAAGAATTGAGATTTTGAGGTATTGAACACTACTAAGTTTTCTCTGCCCCAATCAGAAATCTTAGGAAGATCAGAAACCAAGCGTGCTATGGCGTCACTGCGTGATCTGTTAACTTCCTGAAATGTCGGTCTTCTAAAAAGATGTGGAAAGGCAGTATCATCAGCGTAGCAGTGGATAAGACAAGAAGTTTGGTTAAGATCATTAATGAATAACAGAAAGAGAGTGGGTGGCAGTACATAACCCTGAAGAACTGTTAATAGATTTAGAAGAAGAACCGTCTACCACAGCTGCAATATAACTGTCGGGAAGGAAACTTAATATAATGTTGTACATAGCAGGATAGAAACCACAGAAGGGCAGTTTTGAAATCAAAGCTTTGTGCCTGACTCTCTGAAAAGCATTTGATGTGCTTAATGCAACGGCAAAAGTTTCACCGAAATCTCTCTCTCTCTCTCTCTCTCTCTCTCTCTTTTTTTTTTTTTATTTAAACATAATTTATACAGAAGAACATGTACCCAAAGGCGCACTGTCGTGTGCTACCTATTCTAAGGGTACTACAATCTATTTCTCTACAATATTTACAAGACTTAAAAATAGATAATATACAAGATGGTCAGCATGTAAATGGAGCACTGTTCTTTTCACTTCACTAGCACTATTCACGCACTGCACTACACTGAGTGTCACGTCACAAAGAGTGTCAGAGGAGTTGGCAGTGTCTGTCTCCACTTATGTGCCATCAGTTTGACACTGTGTGTGTTCATCTCCTGGACGTGAGGCACCGCGGCCGTGAACAAGTTCCACATCCTGGAGACGCGTCCTGCGAAGGTGCGTTGATGCTGACACCCGTGGGATCGCGGCACCTCTACGGCGTCACCACCATTGAGCACCGTTCTCGTGCTCCGTGCGGTGACTCTCAGAGGATGACGCAGCCCTGCCAGATGTGGCACTCTTTGCACCTGTGCCTTATGGAACACTACGATTGCCGCCACATCTCTGCGGTGTTCCAGTGAATCAAGAGGACGCTCAGGCTCTGGGTGAGGTGGTATTGCAGCATCTACTAGCCGTATGGCGCGGCGTTGGATGCTGTCCAGTCTCCTTCTGTGTGTGGCGGCACAGGACATCCAGGAGAGAGCTGCGTACTCAAGGTGGGGCCGCACCTGTGCCTTGTACAGCAGCAGTCTCCCTTCCTGTCGAGGAAACTGGCGATCCTTCTGAGAGCGGAGATCCTGTGAGAGGCTTTCTTGGCAATGGATTTGACATGGCTGTCAAACCTCAGCCCTCGATCCACCTCCACTCCAAGTATCTTGACGTCATCTTGGAGTGGGAGAGCAGCAGCGCCAAAAGACAACTTTCCTGCCATTGCTGCCATGGCGGCTGGGGACCGAGAGACAACCATTGCCTGTGTCTTCTCCGGCGCGAATGTCACTTGCCAGCGAGCACCCCACTCCTCTATCACTCGTAGCTGCTGATTGATGGCCTCAGCAGCCCGCCCACTGTCCTGGCGTGGATAGGTATAGGAGAGGGTGCAGTCATCAGCATAGGCCTTGACTCCTGGCAGTAGCTGGAGAAGATCATCCACGTAGATATTCCACAGGAGTGGGCCAAGAATTGAACCCTGTGGCACTGATGCCTCCACAGGCAGGGACTCAGATGTTTGCCCGTTGACAACCACCTTGAGGCTTCTGTCCTGCAGGTAATTTCCCAGGAGTCGTAGCAAGCCACCCTGGATGCCTTTAGCACGAAGCTTTTCCAGTAATCCGTTGTGCCATACTTTATCAAAAGCTCCAGCTATGTCCAAAGCAACCACTATAGTGTCCTTGCCGTCGTCGAGGGCGTCCTGCCACTGCCTGGTGAGAAGCATCATTAGGTCGGAGGTTGACCTTCCAGGTCTGAACCCAAACTGTTGGTCTGAGAGGAGGGCATTGTCCTTGAGATGGCTACACACCACCTCTGCCACGACCCTCTCAAACACTTTACCCACCACTGACAACAGGGATATGGGTCTGTAGTTTTTTGGGTCCGTCCTGGAGCTTTTTTTGTGTACGGGAACTACTCGAGCCTCCTTCCACACTGAAGGCCAGACTTGGGTGAGAGGGGCAGCCAGTTCCTGGGAGCATCGCTTCAGCAGGTGCGGGCTGATGTCATCAGGGCCGGTAGCTTTCTGTGTGTCCAGCCCCCGCAATAATCGCTTCACCTGCTGATGCGTCACCTCCACCATGGTGACAGTCTTCTCACATTGCTGGACCAGCTGAGGCGGTGGCTGCTGTGGATTCCCCACCTTCATTTTTCTCTCTCTCTCTCTCTCTCTCTCTCTCTCTCTCTCTCTCTCTCTCTCTCTCTCTCTCTCTCTCTCTCTCTCTCTCTCTCTCTCTCTCTCTCTCTCTCTCTCTCTCTCTCTCTCTCTCTCTCTCTCTCTCTCAAAAATAACAAAACAAAAAAAAAAAAGGATAAAGACCACCAGTATAGTGGCCATAACGAAAGTCATTCTACCGATCAGACAGAAGATTGTGAAGTGGCCGGTGTTTGAGAATATTCCTATTGGGGGTAAATTAAAAGAAAAACTGAAGACAAGAGATAAAAGCTAAAGGACGGTAGATTGAGGGGGTGAGAACGGTCACCCTCTTTAGCAACAGACTGAATGTATGCAAACATCCAGCAAGAAGGATAAAGAGTTTGTCCTAGTAAGGTTAATTAAGGCACAGTTTTTGAGAACAATAGGAGCGACCCCATCAGGTCCATAAGCCTTTCGAGGGTTTATGTCAGAGAGTCAGAAGGAGGAGGAGAGGGAGGAACAAACTCAGAATAATTCAAGTTTGAGTTGCTAGCGAAGGTTTAAGATAAGGCTTCAACTTTAGAGACAGATATAATGGCACTGGCGCCATCAGGATAAAATAGCATTATTCACTCTGCAACTAAAAGACTGTAAATTTAAAGGGTAAAGGTACGGAAACCTATGGTCTACGACAGTATATGCTTACGTGGGCGTCCAAGGCAGAGCAACAGCCACAACAGTGAGGGTTAGCGCAGTGTTTCTTGCTGTTGCTAACTCATAACATCCTAAACACTGAAGAGGTAAATCAATGAATTTCTTGACGCGGAGACAGAGTGGTCCAATATGGATGTAGTAAAAATAAGTGGAACCAAAGGTTAGGACAATCATATTGTCCTTTCCCCTCATCTTCTAAATCTTTTTTACTGCAGGAAGGCACATGGCATGAAATTAGGCCTCAGTTTTTTTTTTTTTTTTTTCAGTTTACGTCCGGTTCCCCTATTACATTAGGGCTAGAACGGTGCCTCCTGACAGAGGACTCAGGAGGACTTTGGTTTTAGCATTTGGGAACCGTTACCCCGAGTGGATGCCCTTCCTAACCTCGGACCGTGGACAGGATTCGAACCCGTGCGCTTGATAACCCTGCGGCCCACAAAGCGCGCGCGGTCCCACTGCACCACGGCGGAAATTAGGCCTCACTAAACTCACCCAAATATTTTTTAATAACAATTCGCCCTGCTGTAGTTAAATGTACGGTGAGGTTGGATTGAATCAAACATGGAACCGTCTGGACATTGTAAACGTAGGGATATTTAGGCCTGTGTGCAGTCCCTTGGTTTGATAAGGAGACCCTTGCCATATTTCTTTATATTTTCAGTGGGTATACTACTTATTTCCGTTTGAAGGTATCGGAAAGTGCAGATGACATTACCCTAGCCATTGCGGTGGTAAGCAACAAACCATCATGAAGTAAGAGCTTGGCAAGCATCCAGAGTAGCTTCTTCTGATGTGCGTGTCAAGATGTTAGGAATGTAATCCCTGTCAAATTCAGCTATATTCTGAGAGGAGAGGATCTCAGCATTGAAACAAGGTATGCGGAATGATCCCGTGGCCTTGAGGGCTGATCTCGCTGTTACAGTGGTGGCAAACATCACCCAGCATCTATTGGAAGATGAGTCTTTCTCATAAATTAGATGTATATGGACGATATCACCAAAAGGCTTTATAGGATCGTGAATAACGCAGTATGTAAGGTAATCCGGGTGGTCACGATAGAGGAAGACATTTAGTCTCCCATCACTAGTAGTGTCCGACTTAACCATAACAGCAGAAGAGTCATCCTTGAAGACCTGGTCAGACACTTCACAAGGAGAAAAAAATTGAGATGCTTATATATATTTAATTTAAATGGAACCAGAAACCAAGAGCTACTGCCTACCGGACAGACGAACAGACGGATCGCTGGCCGCTGTTTACGGGCACCTCATCTCCGACGAAACTACTCGTATTAAAAAGCAGTTCACATGAATTTGAATGTTTGCCCATGACGGTGCTAAAACCCCATTCTCCCATCTCTTCGGTCCAGACACCCAACCATTCAACACAGAATAGCCATGAAAGCAGTCCCGCTGGCGGGTGGCACCTTTGACCCGTGCAGGCAGCATATCCCATGGGAACCATTTAGCCTGGCCCTTCCCTAGTAGACCTCTCTTGCATGGGAAGTTCTCTCTTCCCCCCAAAAAAGGGAAGATCGGGAATTGAAACGCCCTTTAGCATAGCTCTCCAGGTATTTTGGGCACAAGAGCCCCCTTACACCCTCCCATCCCCACACACACACTGTTCGTTATTCTATATAGGGAAGTAATACACACGAAAGATTGTTTGGAAATAGTTTTGCCACACAATATGAAAAAAGTTTGCAAAATCTTTGAAAAGGGTTTATGGATAACATTTACAGGTGTGGATAAGCATTTAGCATGACGATAGACTTTCTTTCTTGTGCCAATGACCTTTCGTAGGCTATGAAATTTACTTGACTGGATTGCTAGATGAAATGTCTATATTATCTATTATATAGACGAAGTGTTTGTTAGCAATTCGCTTCCACCATAATCATACTTTATTGTGAAAACTGTATACATCGTCCGGCAGCATATAATGCAGGATATGTTGCATTGCTAACCATAGTATCAATATGCTGGTCAGATATATCCATGTTAACAGACTGACGGAAGGCTGGTGATAGGCGGGATGACGTGTTCATTAGGGTCTAATGTTACGGCCCGCCCGTAACATACATTACTACCATCACCTCCTCCGCTTGTTACCTCGTTCGCCACCTCTCCGCCTCCCCTTCCACGTCATCGTCTCGTGAACCTTCCATGCCACCGTTTCATGAACCCTCCACGTCACCGTTTCATGAAGCCCCGCTACTGTCCCAAAGTTGGATTCACGCGGCCCCTTTCGACTCAACCGGAAGTATTGAGCCAGCTCTTAGCTTTCTGGAATGCAAGTTGAGATCCAAGCCTCAACCAGTGAACACAACGCCTCTTGGGTCTACCGTGGGATCAACCATCACCCAGCATTTCACCACTGCGACACCGCATAAGTATCACTTCCCCTCGTCCGTGCTTTCCATATTGCCTCCATATAGGATTAGGATTATTGTTAGGTATTAAGTTGGCATTTATTGTTGTATTTATTACTGTGTTATATGTATATGTGTATGTCATTTTCCTGTGTTTCATGTTTTATATCTGTGTTTCATGTTTCTTGTTATATATGTGTCAATTTCATTATGGGTTATTAAAATAGCTTTTTAAAGTGAACCCCTTTTGCTTTTCCTCACCAGTTGAACTTGCAGTGTTTTTTTTTTTTATTGTTATTGTTCACCGGCTCCCCGATGCCAATCTTACCAGTTTAACCGGTGAACGTAACACTAACAACAAAAGTGAACATAATTTTGGAAAATGTATGTGGAAAGTAGGTGTATTTTGTTACTATCCTTCAATTTTCTTCTTCTCATATACCTTTTTTTTTTCTTGTAAGTCTTCAAATAATATTTCCTCAGAAAGGAGTATCGCAAAGTTTAGGAAGGTATGTGGTGGAAGTTGCTGAAGAGTCTCCTCTGTGGGAAGCTTTGACTGACTTCCCAGAAGACTTCACTGAGGAAGAAATAAGTCAATTTCAAGAACGGGGAAGAATCATTATCACGCAGCAGGTGAGATGAATGTCTACCATTTGCATCCTCATATATATATATATATATATATATATATATATATATATATATATATATATATATATATATATATATATATATATATATATATATTTATATTTATTAGTGATATATATATATATATATATATATATATATATATATATATATATATATATATATATATATATATATATATATATATATATATTAGCGATGATGCTACATTAACGTTAATGGCCAGTGCATTAACGTTAACCGAACTATACGATTAGCCGTACTGGGCAGGGCACCCTTGCCCATTAACGTTAATATACAATTACATTAACGTTAATGTACCATTATCGTTATTGGCCACGATATATATATATATATATATATATATATATATATATATATATATATATTTTTTTTTTTTTTTTTTTTTTATATATATATATATATATATATATATATTTTTTTTTTTTTTTTTTTTATTTATTTATTTTTTTTTTTTGTGCAGGCATGCTTTAGTTAAATTTCCAACTTATTTTGTGTTGTTCAAAAGTTATCCCATATATATAAAAAGAATCGCTCTCTCTCTCTCTCTCTCTCTCTCTCTCTCTCTCTCTCTCTCTCTCTCTCTCTCCCCCAGGTTTCGCTAGCTTTTCAACAACTACGCGATTTCATCGACACCAAGTACACGACCCGTCCTGAGATCGCTGTCACCAGCCTCCCAGATGGCGAGGCACGCTACAACGAGCTCGTCAGGTAATGATGAGTGACTTGTGTCCACACTCAAACCAGTGATGAAAGTAGTATCTCTACACAAAAGTGATGACTATCGTGTATTCATTACTTTTTTTTTGTATGAAAGGGCACACACCCAAGGATAGAAAGTGGGAAAAAGTTGCATTCTCTAAAACCGAAGCCAAAGAGAATTATCCAAAATACGAGCATAGGTGTTGTAAAATGTGCATTTAGAAAAAAAAAGGAAGTGTAAAAGGCAAAAGCAAAGGAGTTGTATTTTACCATAAGGCAAAGTTTTCATGTGATATAACAATAATTCAACAATAGCAGCTCCGGTCCTTGAAGGCATGATATTAAAACAGTTAACAAGATGAAGTGAAAAGGGAGAAGAAACTCAAAGCTACCGGTGAACATTGAAATCTCAAAGGATGGAGATCCCTGCGAAAGGATCGAAGGACAGAATGTCCACTACTTTGAAAGTTGAATAGCCCAATGATTTACTTAAGTCACTATAGGAGGGAGATAGACAGCACAGATAAATTTAGTTGAAAAGTGAATAAGTCGAAGTGTTGTGACTTGAAAATCGAGAAGACATGAAATACGTAAGAAAGAATATAACAAGAATGAAGAGATGAAGAAGGAAGTAAGACGAAGAAGGATAAATGAAGGAAGAAGATGAGGGACACAAAAGGTATTAAGGTTATAAGACGCTATCACTAATCTGATAGATAGGAGAACCTGTGACCACCGAGTAGAAGAACAAGAGGTGGTGAGTTATGACAAAACATAACAGAGGCAGAAACGAATAGTAGATTACAATACGAAATAAGAATGATTCATACATGATTAATACTAAATATTAAGACAAGTCAGAAATATCATAGGCCGAGGAAGCAAGTTATGATGCAGAAGATGGCAAGAGACAAAGACGAAATAGAAATACATGTTATGGGAAACGACGACACAAGAGAGGTGAAGAAGATTCTAGATCCTTCTTTTTATATGTGGTAATATCAGAGGTCCAGGAGATCCAGATTCGCAATCCGAATGGAGCGACGTGATTGGCTACACATTAACATGATCGTCAGCTGACAAATACTAAAAGATGCAAGGCAAGCAGGAGTTGCCAGAAGCAACAAACCGGATAGCGATAAACTATGCCTTGTTCCTAACATAAAATGAGATTACTAAAGATATTGAAAAATAAACATTATAAAACCGGAAGCTTGTTGGAAGGACGAAAAGTCAAGTAACTAATGTATATTACGAAGTGTAACAGACAGAGAAGCCTAGAGAAACCGAGGAGAAGGCGAGAGACGACAGTGAGATACAGCTGTCAGACCAGAGAAGAATCAAAACGGTGGAGCCACATATCTCAAAACCAGTAAGTGTAGCCAGATAGTTGAAAGCAGTCAGAAGAGATGTTGCTGTCATTTTTTGCTAAAGGAAAAATGGTTATGTGTAGGATGTATAGGATGGTGTTTTTTATTGTAAGGTTAATTGTAGGTTGTGTGTAGGATGTATCTTATCATTGAGTTTAAATTCCGTGATTTGAGTCGAATAACGTGAATACTGTGAAGTAATTTGAAACATTTGAAGAACTTTGAGTGACGGGAGAGTTATTTGTGTGTGTTTTTTTTTTTTTTTTATGCAGGAGAGGAAACTGGCCAAGGGCAAAACAGAAAAAATAAATAAAAAAAAGCACACTGAGTTGCCAGTTCCCTTAAAGATCGTAAGAGTTAGCCAGAAGTAAGGGAAAAATATTTTGAAACATAACTCTTAAAAGAAGTCAAGTGGAAGGAAGATGGAAATGCAGAAGCAGGCTGGAGATTCAGAGTTTACCAGAGAAAAAGAGCATGAACAATTGAGAATACTGGTTAACTCTTCATCAGACAGTTCGATAGAATAGGGGTGAGAGGAAGAAGAATGCCATGTACAACGATGCCACAGGTGGAGGGGAGGCATACAGTTAACAAGATCAGTAGAGCAATTAGCATAAAAATAGCGATGAAAGATAGAAAGAGATACAACTTGATTGATTGATTGATTAATTATGAATAAGGCGCCGCAAAGGCTAAAGTCATTTGGCACCGCTTCAATAATTTAAAATGACAGTAGTTTAAAAAAAAAAAAAACTATATAAAAACAGTTAAAAACAATACAGTATCTAAAAACTAAAAATATTACAATAAAATTAAATAAAATATTAAAATGCATATAAAAAAAATAAAATAAAATTCAAAGCTTTGGGAGAAGGCCAGCTTCTCCCAGAAACCTGAAAACGTCATGGCCTTGGGCCAGACACTCTGGTCCAAGTACCTTTGAGGTATAATAGACACCGCAATCTCTACCGCGACAGCGGTAGAGGTAGCGGTGTCGTAACTTGATCAAACTAGGGCACTCTACCAACAGGTGCCGCACGGTGAGTGGCACTAAGCAGTCATCACAGTAAGGTTGAGGGTCCCTGGTCAGGAGGTACCTTTGTGTAAGGTACGTGTGACCTATACGCAGTCGCACCCACAAAGTCTGTGCACGGCGATCCCGGACATGGGTGTAAGTCCACTGAGGGAGTGTGGAAGTAGTAATCTCTCCCCTTTTCGAGGTTGCGACCGCCGTTAGCCATCTCCTCTGCCAAATTGTTGCAACTGCTTCAGGAATTAAGGGAAAGACATCTCGAAACGGAACAGGGGCAGGAGATGGAGCACGACTTGCTGCCTCTTTAGCGAGGCGATCTGCGTGTTCATTCCCTGGAACACCAACGTGACCAGGGACACAACAGAACCCAACACGATATCCTCGTTGTGCAAGAAGATATAGCTACTCCAGGGCTGATAAAACCAAAGAGTTAAAGGATATAGTGCAAGAGAGAGAAGTAAGACCACTGCGACAGTCACTAAAAATTGTAAAAGACGAAACCGGGAGAGTAAAAATTTTTTTTAAGGCTAGGACTATGGCAGACAGCTCCGCAGTAAAGACGGATGCCACTGAAGGAAGGCTGCCACACCGATAAAAAGAGGGAAAAAACCACACTAAACACAAAGCCTGCGTCGGATTTGGAACCATCAGTAAAAACGGGGATGTCATCAGAGTGGATAAAAAAAAAGTGTTCTTAAAACCGTGTGTGGGACAGAGCTGGCAGAAAATCCTTCTTGCCATCCATGGCAGGAGGGCATAATGAAATAACTCGAAACAGCCAATAACCAACTCGTGAGAGACGGAAATAGTACACAGGAGTGGGCTCGATAGATAAATCCGCCATGAGATTTGGAACTCGATGGCCAAAAGGTTTAGGGAGACCGGGTCGAGTGACATACACCTCCGAACGAGAGTCCCGCAATATTGACAGACAAGGGACAGAATCAAGAAGACGGTGGGTGCGAAACCAACACCGGAGCAACGGAGACTGGCGCCGAAGGTCGAGCGGCCAGAATCCGGCATCCATTAATAGACTAGGTATTGGAGATGTACGAAATGCACTCGTAGCAAAGCGGACCCCAGCATGATGCACAGGGTCAAGCACGCGTACCCGTGCATCCGTTGCGGATGAGTAGATCTTACAGCCGTATTCCAGCTTTGGAAGTATAAGTGTACGGTGAAGCAGCAACAAAGTGTCCCTGTCCGCACCCCAACAGGTGTGACTTTAAAACCCGATGAAAAGATACTGCCGTCCTGCAAGACGCTATAAGAGAACGGAAATAGGGAACCCAAGTAAGACGGTTGTCAAACAATAGGTGAAGCTATCGAGTGGCCTCCACACATGAGATGCGTCTATTGGCTAAATATAAATCAGGATCTGGATGAACGCCGCGATTACGACAAAAATGCATAGACACGGTCTTTGAATTGGAGAATCGAAAACCGTTCATGTTGGCCCAACTGGACACCCTATTAATCGCCAGTTGGAGCTTGCGCTCAATCAGTGACATCCTAGCAGCAGCAAAACAGGTGCACAAGTCATTCACATATAAAGAGCTGTGAACGCCATCCGGTAGAGTATCTATAACACCATTTATTGCAACTGCGAATAGCGAAACACTAAGAATACTTCCCTGTGGGACACCGTTATTTAGAGCAATAGCATCGGAGAGAACACTTCCCACTCGACCCGTAAAAGACGTCTGGATAAAAACTGCTGGATAAAAATAGGAAAGTGGCCACGGAGACCAAAATTAAACAAGGAACGTAAAATCCCATGACACCAAGCTGTAGGGCTTCTCCAGGTCAAAAAATACAGTAATCTGATGGTGGTGATTAGCAAATGCCCCACAAATAAGGGACTCCAAGGATAAAAGAGCATCAGTAGTAGACCTCATCTTACGGAAGCCATACTGTACCGATGACAAGTACTTCCCCCTCTCCAAGTACCACATGAGTCTTACATTTACCATCTTTTCTAACACTTTACAAATACAAGACGTTAAAGATATAGGAGGATAATTCGTAGCCTGGAGATGATCTTTCCCAAGCTTCGGAAATGGGAGAACCACTGCCACAGCCCAAAAAGAAGGCAAGTCACCGGTATGCCAAATCATATTATATATATTTAATAAAATGTTAAAAGCCCGGTCAGACATGTGACGCAAAAAGGCATAAGGAATGTCGTCTGGACCAGGAGAAGAGTCATGACTCTGGGACAAAGCAGTCCGCAACTCGGAGACAGAGAAGGGGACATTATAAGACTCCCTTCCAGAGGAAGAAAAATTTATGCCGAAAGATTCCATTCTCTGGCGGTGACGTGCGCCCGGGGCTGCAGGATCCTTACGTGAAACACTGGCGACAGTCTTAGGGTCTGCCACCGTTCGCCCAGCAGACAAAAAAACTGGTGGGGGAGGAGCAAACTATTTCCCAGCAATTCGGCGGACTTTGTTAAAGACATCCGTAAGAGGGGTGCGGGCATTAATGGAAGATACATAAGCTTTCCAAGAGGCTCTTTGTGCCTCTTTCAAAACGCGGCGGGCCCGAGCTCGACAGCGCGGAAAAGCTTCCAGGTAATGCGGGTCCCCACGATGTCGCCGGATACGAGAGAAAGCTGCCCGTTTTTCTTTCACAGCTTTAGTACATGTTGTTTTCCACCAAGGAGGAGGAGGATGATTTGGTGTTAGGCTTCGCTACAGCGGAGGTCATATGGCGCCGCATCAAACTATTTAATTAAAACAGAAAGGGTTTAAAACAAATCGTAAAATAACTAAAAGCAAGTAAAAACGATAAAATTAATGGTAAGTAAAAATAAAAAAAAAATACAATAATATACATAAAACATTAAAATACATATAATAAAATTAAATGAAATTCACAGCTAAAAATGTCATGGCCTTGGGCCAGGCATTCTGGTCCAAGGACCTTTAAGATATAATACACACCGCTATCTCTACCGCTGTCGCGGTAGAGAAATCGGTGTCGTAACTCTATCAAACTAGGGCACTCTACCAATAGGTGCCGCACGGTAAGCGGCACCAGGCAGTCATCACAGTAAGGTTGAGGGTTCCTTGTCAACAGGTACCTTTGTGTAAGGTACGTGTAACCTATACACAGTCGCGCCAATAAAGTCTGTAAACGTCGATCCCGAACATGGGTGTATGTCCAGTGAGGGATAGAGGAAGTAGTGATCTCTCCCATTTTCGAGGTTGCGCACCCCGTTAGCCATCTCCTCTGCCAAATTGCTGCAAATGCCTCACGAATTAAAGGAAAGACATCTCGAAACGGAACAGAGGCAGGAGATGGAGCACGACTTGCTGCCTCCTTAGCGAGACGATCTGCGTGTTCATTCCCTGGAACACCAATGTGACCAGGGACCCAACAGAACCCAACATGATATCCTCGTTGTGTTAGAAGGTATAGCCACTCCAGGGCTGATAAAACCAAAGGGTTAAAGAATATAGTGCAAGAGGGAGAAGTAAGACCACTGCGACAGTCACTAAAAATTGTAAAAGACGAAACTGGTAGAGTAAAAATTATTTGTAAAGGTAGGACTATGGCAGACAGCTCCGCAGTAACGACGGATGGCACTGAAGGAAGGCTGCCCGACCAATAAAAAGAGAGGAAAACCACACTAAATCCAACGCCTGCGTCGGATTTGGAACCATCAGTTAAAACCGTGTGTGGGACAGAGCTGGCAGAAAATCCTTCTTGCCATCCATGGCAGGGCATAATGAGATAACAGGAAGCTGCCAATAACCGACTCGTGGGAGCCGGAAAAAGTACACAAGAGTGAGGTCGATAGATAACTCCCCCATGAGATTTGCAACTCTAAGGCCAAAAGGTTTAGGGAGGCTTGGTCGAGTGACATTTGCTGCAAAAATCGAGTCCCGCAACATTGACAGACAAGGGACAGAATCGGGAAGACGGTGGGTGCGAAACCAACACCGGAGCATCAAAGACTGGCGCCGGAGGTCGAGTGACCAGAAACCAGCATCCAGTAGAAAGCTAGGTATTGGAGATTTCCGAAATGCACCTGTAGCCAAGCGGACCCCAGCATGATGCACGGAGTCAAGCGTGCGTAGTCGTGCATCCGTTGCGGATAAGTAGATCTCAGAGCCGTATTCCAGTTTCGGAAGTATGAGTGTACGGTGAAGCAGCAGCAACGTGTCCCTGTCCGCACCCCAAGAGGTGTGACTTAAAACCCGAAGAAGGGATAGTGCCATCCTGCAAGACGCTTTAAGAGAACGGAAATGGGGAACCCAACTAAGATGGTTGCATCTATTGGCTAAATATAAATAAGGGATCTGGATGAACGCCACGATTACGACAAAAATGCATAGACACGGTCTTTAAGGTGGAGAAACGAAAACTATTTATGTTAGCCCAACTGGATACTCGATTGA
Organism: Portunus trituberculatus; assembly: GCF_017591435.1. Lineage (NCBI taxonomy): Eukaryota > Metazoa > Arthropoda > Malacostraca > Decapoda > Portunidae > Portunus > Portunus trituberculatus. The sequence continues at coordinate 796,932 of NC_059281.1, forward strand.
TTGCTAGTTGAAGCTTTCGCTCAATCAGTGACATCCTAGCAGCAGCAAAGGAGATGCACAAGTCGTCCACATATAAAGAGCTTTGAACGCCATCTAGTAGAGTATCTATAACACCATTTATTGCGACTGCAAATAGTGTAACGTTAAGAATACTTCCCTATGGGACACCGTCATTTAGAGCAGTAGCATCGGAGAGAACTCGAACCCGTAAAAGACGTCTAGGTAAAAACTGCTGGATAAAAATAGAAAGGTGGCCACGGAGACCAAATTTAAACAAGGGACGTAAAATCCCATGACACCAAGCTGTGTCGTAGGCCTTCTCCAGGTCAGAAAATACAGTAACCTGGTGGTGGTGATTAGCAAAGGCCTCACAAATAGAGCATCAGTAGTAGACCTCATAATTACGGAAGCCATACTGTACCGATGACAAGTACTTCCCCCTCTCCAAGTACCACATGAGCCTTACATTTACAATCTTTTCTAACATTTTACAAATAAAAGACGTCAAAGATATAGGACGGTAATTCGTAGCCTGAAGATGATATTTTTAAGGCTTCGGAAATGGGAGAACCACTGCCACAGCCCAAGAAGGTGGAAAATCACCGGTGTGCCAAATCATATTATATACATTTAATAAAAAGTTAAAAGCCCGGTCAGACATGTGACGCAAAAAGGCATAAGAAATGTCGTCTGGACCAGGAGAAGAGACATGACACTGGGACAAAGCAGTCCGAAACTCGGAGGCAGAGAAGGGGACAGTATAAGACTCTCCTCCAGCAGAAGAAAAGTTTATGCCCAGAGATTCCATTCTCTGACGTGAGCCCGGGGCTGCACGATGCCTCCGGGAAACACTAGCAAAGTGCTCGGCGAAGAAATCGGCGACAGTCCTAGGATCTTCCACCATTCGCTCAGCAGACAACAAAACTGGTGGGGGAAGAGAAGAATACTTCTCAGCAATTCGGCGGACTTTGTTGAAGACATCCGTAAGAGGGGTGTGGGCATTAATGGAAGGCACATAAGCTTTCAAAGAGGCTCTTTGTGCCTCTTTCAAAACGCGGCGGGCCTGAGCTCGGCAGCGCCGAAAAGCTTCCAGGCACTGCGGGTCCCCAATATGTCACCGGAGACGAGCAAGCCGCCCGTTTCTCTTGCACAGCTTTAGTGCATGCTGCGTTCCACTAAGGAACGGGACGCTTAGTAAAGCGACTTGACGTCCTAGGGATTGTCTGAAGAGCTACTGAAATAAAAAAAATCGGTAAAATTATTAACAGCCTCAGCACATGTAGAAAAGTCAGCTAACGGACGGATAAATGAGCTAAGGTCTGTGAATTGAGGCCAATCTGCCTTGTCTAAAACCCAGCGTGAAGGCCGGGACTGTGGCTCAGAGTTCACAGATTCCAAAAAAATAGGAAAGGGGTCACTACCGTGTAAATCCGGTAGGACCGGCCAATTAAAATCAAGGAAAGAATTAGATGTACACAGAGAATGATCGATAGCTGTATCGATAGCGATATCCCAGTAGGACTGTGGAAATGTGTAACATCCAAAGAATTTAAAACCTCCAATCCCTCATCCTTAATAAAAGAACCTATTAAAACCCCACGAGGAATACTAGCACCTTCATCCCACAATGGATGACGGCCATTAAAATTTCCCAATAAAAGGAAAGGCGGAGACAGCTAACGCACCAGGCCGTCAAGCTCACCCCTGGAGACAAGAATCCGAGGAGGGTTATATAAACTGCAAATAGTGTAGCATCGTTCCATAAAAACCTTAACAGCAACCACATGAAGGGGAGAGTTGAGTTCCAAGCGAACAATAGGTATGTCTTGACGGACTAGGATAACTGTGCCACCGTGGTGGCCCTGTTCGGAGAAAGGAGCGCTAAAAAAGGCACGATAGCCAGGAGGACTAGAATAAATACTATCATCAAACATAGTTTCTTGCAGAGCTACACAGCCTGGAGAGAACTCCGACAGTAAAGCTCGGAGTTCCCCCCACGAGGTGCAAAGGCCTGTACAGTTCCACTGTAGAAGCTTGAAGATAACTATTTAGGTGCAGTGGACGGGCGAACCTTTTGAGGCTGCCCGTGACTGACCTGACTAGAAAAAATCAAACGATGAGAAGACACCGGGAGTTGAAATGTCGTTGGACCGCAGCCTTTCGGCCTATCGGTGGGTGATGCGAACAATCATCACCGGTCCTCGGAGGACGAGGATCAGGCAGGACTGCACTTTCCGATACAGTGGGTCCACGAGGGACGGCTGTGACAATATTATCGGACGTCTCCATGCTAAGACCGTCCTCAACACAAGATGCCCGATCTGAGACGGAGGGCGTCACAGAAGGCTGGACAAAAACAACTGGAGCTACCATTGCAGAGCGGTCCATGGAGGACTCACGGTCATATGCACCGGGAGAAACCTTAGATTGTTTAGGCTGAGCTAAATCGATCGACTCCGCAGAGCCGCGGTGCCGTTTGGTCAGGCCCTTGAAGGGCTTAAGAGATACAGGTGGCAAATGGACATCTACTCAATGGGTTAGTTTGGTCAAGTCCGCATTATTCTCGTCGCTTCTTGCAGGTGACTCAACTGAGTCGTCGGACAAAAGGGCAAACCTTTTAGTCAGATGAACAGGACCACAGAGCAAGAGGTAGCAGGAGGAGATGTCTTCGGACCAGGAGACTCAGATGAAGAGCGAGCGGCCAATGAAGCATAGGATGTCGCACCAGTACCGGCCTTCTGGCGGTACAGGAGTTCACGGCGGGCGCTACCTAGGCTGATGAAATGAGTGTTAGCAAGCTGTAGAATGTCCTGCTCCAGGCAATACCTGGGGCTTTGCCTGGAACGTACCTGGTGAGCATCACGGCAATGGAAACAGTAAGAAGCAGCATTGCAATGTTCCTCAGAGTGTGAATCTAGTGCAGAGCAATTACCAAATCGAGAAGCCTCCTTGCAGGAGCTTTTGCCATGGCCGTAGCCGTAGCACAAGAAACATTTAAGAGGACGGGAAATAAAACGCCTCACTCTAAGATTAATAGGTCCGACATTAACACGGTCAGGGAGGGTGGACCCAAAAAAGGTGGGCAGGATCATGTTGGAGAAGTTCCTCATCTTAGTCACCTTTTGGACTGAGTTAGGACACATAGCCAGTATTTCCTCCTCAGGAAATTCATAGAGATCCTGACTGTACACACAACCTTTACTGTAATTAAAGGTGGGATGTGCCTTAATAGTCTAAAACATGTTGTCAGAAGGACATGGTACATGTTGCAACATCCTTGCCTGCGTGATATCTTTCGCTCGCACTAGCAACCCCTATTACGTTCACCGGTTAAACTGGTAAGATTGGCATCGGAGAGCCGGTGAACAATAACAATAAAAAATAACACTGCAGGTTCAACTGGTGAGGAAATGCAAAAGGGGGTCACTTTAAAAAGCTATTTTAATAACCCATAATGAAATTGACACATATATAACAAGAAACATGAAACACAGATATATAACATGAAACACAGGAAAATGACATACACATATACATATAACACTGTAATAAATACAACAATAAAGAACCCAACTTAATACCTAACAATAATCCTAATCCTATATAGAGGCAATGTGGAAAACACGGACGAGGGGAAGTGATACTTATGCGGTGTCGCAGTGGTGAAATGCTGGGTGATGGTTGATCCCACGGTAGACCCAAGAGGCGTTGTGTTCACTGGTTGAGGCTTGGTTCTCAACTGCCAATCCAGAAAGCCAAGAGCTGGCTCAACACTTTCGGTTGAGTCGAAAGGGGCCGCATGAATCCAACTTCGGGACAGTAACAGGGCTTCATGAAACGGTGACGTGGAGGGTTCATGAAACGGTGGCGTGGAAGGTTCACGAGACGGTGACGTGGAAGGGGAGGCGGAGAGGTGGCGAACGAGGTGACAAGCGGAGGAGGTGATGGTAGTAATGCATGTTACGGGCGGGCCGTAACATTTCCTTCCCCCTAAGACCTCCGTAATGGGCTCATGAAGGAGGTGAGACGGGAGATCTTGATAAGGCGTCGGCGATGATGTTGTCCACCCGCGGGAGTGATCCGGCGTCCAGACCACTGTTTCCGAGGAGAGAAACGCCATGAGGTGTTGGAAGGCTTGGTCACAGGTCGGGGTCCAGTGGAAGGGGACGGAAGTGCTGATAAGGTCCGTCAGGGGGGCGGCCAGGGTGGAGAAGTTCTTACAGAAGCGTCTGTAAAACCCAGCCATCCCCAAGAACCTCATGAGAGCTTTCCTGGTGGTAGGAACAGGGGAAGCCAAGGATGGCCTCCACGTTAGCTCTCTTGGGGTGAACCTTGCCGTTCCCCACCACATGTCACAGGTAGACCACCGTAGACTTCCCGAAGGTGGACTATGCCAGGTTGATTGTAAGCCCGGCTTCCTGCAACCGACCCATCAGCCTCCGAAGACGGGTCAGATGTGTCGCCCAGTCGTCTGCAGTCACCACCAGGTCGTCCAGATATGCAGATGTTCCCTCCAAGTCCTGAGTGATGTAATTTATAGCCCTCTGGAAGGTGGCGGGAGCATTAGACAAGCCAAAGGGCATCACTGTGTATTGGTATAGTCCGAAGGGGGTGATGAAGGCGGATATTATTTGGGCCTCGTCCGAGAGGGGAATCTGGTAGTAACCTTTAAGTAAGTCTATAGTGGTTACAAATTTGGCTACTCCTATACTATCTATAAGGTCCTCTATCAAGGGCAATGGGTAGGAGTCTGGCACCGTCACTTTATTTAATTTCCTGTAGTCGGTGCAAAATCGACTACTACCATCTGGCTTAGATGTTAACAGGCAGGAGAAGCCCAGGAGATATACTAGGTTCTGCAAGGTGATGACAGAGCAGATAGTCTACCTCTTTTTTCATCAAGTCTCTTTTAATGGGTGAAATGCGATAGGCTGGTTGTCTTATAGGCTTGATGTCATTAGATATTAATGTTATGTCATGTTGGATAGTATTACAAACTTCTGGAAGGTCACTTGTGATTTCAGAAAAGTCTACCAATAACTTTTTAAGATCAGACTGTTGTGAAGGTGTTAAGGAAAGAAACACCTCATCAAGGTTGGACATGATTTGGCTGTTTGAGGAGCGTCCTTTAGGTGACGAAAAGAGGAATTCGATGTCGGACTCTTCCTCGGGGGGCACAGGACCAGACTCCTTCCCTACCAGACATACAGGTACAGTGCGAGACAAGTCGTCCTCTGGTTCTCTGGAGTGGTAAGGTTTCATTAGATTAATATGAACTAGTTGGGAATCCTTACGACGGTCAGGAGTGTGGACCACATAATTTAATGGACTTAGTCCTGGAGTGGGGATAAAAAGTAAAACCTTGTCTCCTGGTTTGAAACTTCTCATGACAGATTTGGGAAGAGAATTCTGTTGCATTTTAGTTTGAGATTTGAGGAAGTTTGATTTAGCAAAAGATCTGACTTCACTGATTTTATTCTTAAGGTTACTGATGTAGTCAGACACACTGGGGCTTGAAGGAGTATTTTGAGTAAACCATTGATCCTTTAATATTTTGAGAGGCCCCCTGATCTGTCTACCATAGAGTAATTCAAAGGGAGTAACCTAAAGAATCTTGAGGAGATTCTCTTAAAGCGAAGAGAAGGAAAGAAATACTTTCATCCCAGTCTCCTTGATGCTCCAAGCAATACTTCTTCATCATGGATTTTAATGTTTGGTGAAACCGCTCCAGACAGCCTTGGGATTGGGGTGGTAAGCCGAGGAGGTAACATGGTCGATGTTTAGCTCATTCACTATCTGTTGGAAAAAATGGCTAGTGAAATTGCTACCCTTGTCAGACTGAATTTGTTTTGGAATTCCTACCGAGGTGAAAAATGTATTAGATGTTTTACAATGGTCTTTGATGTGATGTTCTTAAGAGGGAATGCTTCAGGGTACCTGGTAGTGGGATCCATGAGGGTTAACAAATACTGATTCCCTCGTTTGGTTTTGGGTAAGGGCCCTACGCAGTCTAGAATGATCTTTTCGAAGGGCTCCGTCTGAACTGGAATAGGCGTCAGAGGAGCTGGCACAAGGCGTTCGTTAGGCTTACCCACAATTTGACATATGTGACATGTTTTACATAGTGTGACACATCCTTTTTCATTCCTGGCCAAAAAAATGTTGAAGAGCCTTCTTGTAGGTTTTTTGGATGCCTAGATGACCTGACAATCCATCATGAGCTAGTTCTATAATGGCTGGTCTTACAGACAAGGGATGACAACTTGATGTGTTTCTGACCAGGTGTCTAGTTGTTTCAGTTCAGGAGGTCTGTAGGCACGCATCAGGACTCCTTCCTGATAATAAAAACAAGGCAATTTAGACATATCCTTTGTCTCACTGGCAACATGTCTGATCTTAGCCAAAGTGAGATCCTGTTCCTGAGCATTAATCAAATTCTCCTTTGAAATGATGTTATTATACAAGTTGTCAGTAGAGGCAATCATTGGTGGAGGAGGTGATGAAAGGGCAGGGGACTTGGACTGAGACCTGGTGACTGCACACACTGGGAAGAAGTGAGGGATGTTTCGTCCAGGGTCTTAGTGGGACTTTCTGTTAAGGGAGAATCAAGAACAATTAAGTTTGGAACAGCCAAGTTACCCGCAAGATCATTACCCAGTACAAGATGTACCCCGGTACTGGCAGTTCACCAGGTTTAATGGCTACCTCAACCTCTCCTGAAATGAACGGGCACTGTAAGCTAATATTAGCCAAGGATAGGAGAGCTGTGATTCGAGACCTGTAAGGATCACCTTCTCCCAGTGAAAGCCTGTTTGATGTTAGGGATGACATCTTCCCTTAAGATGGATTGGGCAGCACCTGTATCACGCAGAACCTTGATATTTATTGCCTTGTCTTTACCATCAGTCAGGGACACTTTACCTTGATACATGTACGAGTCATAAAGTTCTAGAGGAGAGTTGACAGGGTTAGCTAGGGCCACTGGTTTCTTGTTCTCAAATGTGTTAGGTTTAGGGGCCACAAAAGAAAATTGACGTTGAGAACCCTTGCAATTTGGGTGTCTACATTTCTGGATCGTGTGACCTGGCTTCTTACAGTATGTACACCAGGGGGAATTATATGCATTTGGCGAGAATCCGGTTGGCTTACCACCCGCCCCCAAAACCTTCCCCAAAGGAGGACCTAACATTAGATAGTGAACCACGACCTCTACTACCCAGGGATCCCATCAACAAAGCAAACGCATCAGCCACTTTAGCGGCAGACATAAGATCACTCTCTCCCGTTCTTCCACATGCCTCAGAATATTAAAGGTAACTTGTTCTTCCATTCTTCCAGGACCATTAGATTGAGCAACTCCGAAAAGGTGGTAATGTTAAGGGCGGCTAACCATTTCTTAAATTGTCTTAGTTTCTCACTAGCAAATTCAACATAGGTGTGAGACTCTGGTTTCACATACTTTCGAAACTGTTGTCTGTATCCATCAGAAGTGATAGAGTAGGCGTCTAGAATGTTACCTTTGATCTCTTCATATTCTACCTCATCACTAAGGCCGTTGTATACCCTATAAGCTTTTCCTACTAGCTTAGGGACAAGGAGAGACACCCACTGATCCTTGGGCCATTTATTCCTATTAGCAATGCTCTCAAAAGCGCGAAATGACCCGTCAACATCAGATTCATCAAAAGGGGGAACTAGCGGAGCAGCTGTAGCAGGATTAAAGCTTGCTAACTGTTTCTTTATATCTATTTCTTCCCCTCTAAACTTAGCGTCATTTCGTAGGGCTAACTCCTGAATTTCTAACTCTTTCTCCTGCCTTCTAAGTTGTAACTGAAATTCTCTCTCTTCCTTTTCTGCCTGTAGTTGCATTTGTTTTTCCTGTAGTTGCATTTGTCTTTCTTGTTCTCTCTCTTCTTTTTTTCTGCCTGTAGTTGCATTTGTTTTTTTTCTTTTTTTTCTGCCTGTAGTTGCATTTGTTTTCATGCATCCGGTATTCTAGTTTAAGCTTCTCAATTTCCCATTGACTTATCCTACTCTTATACTGTTCTTCCTGGGGACTGTGTATTATAGTCCTCGTAGAGGCTGACATGGGAGTTAACTCTTCTATGGCATTTCCTAGCAACTGACCTTCTTGCACTAGATGTTCAACAACTACATTCTTAATGACCTCTTTAGTCATCTGAGACGTGATGGGAACATCAAAATGTTTAGCGATGGTCTTCCATTGGTCCTTCTTTATATTAGCATCTTTAAGTTGTTCCAGAGAAGGGTCGGCACAAAATCTTCAACGTTAAACTGAGCGGAAGCCATATTAAATAGATGTTAAACCACAACAAAAAAAAAAAAAATGATAAGCGAATTACTTAAGTGAGGAACTTGGCAGAGTGATAATAAAGGCAACCTTGAAATTACCTAGATTATACTTAAGTAAACACTTATGAGTACAATCACTAATGAGGGTAAACTAGAGAGTTACGGCATTAAGAGGGATCCGGATTACTCTAGTTACGAGACTTGAGAGTGAGGAGCGAATTGTACTGAGACTTGTTATTGATAAGGAGGCGGATTAGTCTGAGAGACTAGTTAAAATGGCCGATTCTAACTAGCGAGAAAAATGATCCGCGAAGTGAGGGATTGAGGGTTCGCATGAACATATGATGATCCCAACACTTGGATAACACTTATTACACACCTGCCTATGTGCAAAAATAGAGATAAGTGCTATCGGTGAACACGCCTTTCTACCTGGTTTCCTGCTCTACCACTGCTATGCGATACCAATGAAAGTCACGAAGCACGTTTAACCCAAAAGGAGCCACTTGATCGCACAAAGGTAAATTTAAACCACACGCAGAGTAAGTCACAGAAAAAACACATCAGAGTCACAACACCACAGAAACACAAGCAATCACAGAAAAAAGTCACTGGAAAAATGGAACACTGAACATGGGTTATAATGGTCCTGTCACGGTCGCCAATTGTTACGTTCACCGGTTAAACTGGTAAGATTGGCATCGGAGAGCCGGTGAACAATAACAATAAAAAAAAACACTGCAGGTTCAACTGGTGAGGAAATGCAAAGGGGTCACTTTAAAAGCTATTTTAATAACCCATAATGAAATTGACACATATATAACAAGAAACATGAAACACAGATATATAACATGAAACACAGGAAAATGACATACACATATACATATAACACAGTAATAAATACAACAATAAAGAACCCAACTTAATACCTAACAATAATCCTAATCCTATATAGAGGCAATGTGGAAAACACGGACGAGGGAAGTGATACTTATGCGGTGTCGCAGTGGTGAAATGCTGGGTGATGGTTGATCCCACGGTAGACCCAAGAGGCGTTGTGTTCACTGGTTGAGGCTTGGATCTCAACTGCCAATCCAGAAAGCCAAGAGCTGGCTCAACACTTTCGGTTGAGTCGAAAGGGCCGCGTGAATCCAACTTCGGGACAGTAGCGGGCTTCATGAAACGGTGACGTGGAAGGTTCATGAAACGGTGGCGTGGAAGGTTCACGAGACGGTGACGTGGAAGGGAGAGCGGAGAGGTGGCGAACGAGGTAACAAGCGGAGGAGGTGATGGTAGTAATGCATGTTACGGGCGTTGGAGGAGTTCCTCATCTTAGTCACACCATTGCTAGTATTTCCTTACCATATTTTGCTTGAGGTTAACAGTCCCTCAGGAATCGTGCCGATCTCTTTGTAATATCTTTAGCTCGCACAAGTACCGGGAGGCATGAATAAAATTTCCGCGCCATTTTTATAGTACGCCACAAACCAACGTGGAGGCGGGATCTGGCGGACTTCAGGAACTGAATTCTCTAAAATGTTTCAAAAGATTTGGGATGTAATCCATGTCACTGTCTGAAATATTGCGAGAGTGGAGAAATTCTGTTTAAAGCCAGAGCTGGCAAGGGCAGAGATGCTACATGTTCATAAGCCAAACGGGCTTCATCACATGACAAAAAGTCACATAGCAGCGGTTAGAAGGAAAGTCCTTATCATAAATAAGTCGAATGCGAACAACCGTGCCATACACCTTGAGAAGTGAGTGCAAGGCGTGATAAGAAAATGATGGAATAACATTTACCATCACAAGGGAGTCATATGCAGCAGAAATACGTCCCTCAGAAGAACTCCCAGAACAGGAGACTGCAGCGGGAGGCTCTTGTGGAGGGGAATCCTCCTTCCCACTCAGACCTGAAGATGTCGTCTCGCAGGCCAGGTCAGCCACCTCACGAGAACCTGACAGTTTTTTTTGTGTTTCACCATATGTATAAAGTTACACAAAATATGGCTCCAGGGGCAAGGGAAACCACTTACTGGGACTACAATGAGAGGGTTTGCTGGCTGCGTGGACGGGGTACCTCGTCCCCATGCGGACAAGTCGTTATAAAATCAGGTCCCACATGATACGAAAGTTTGTCCACGAAGCATCCCAGCCTGGACACCCAACCATCCAGCACAGGAAGGCCCCTATTGGGCGATCCCTCCAGCGGGTGGCTCCGCTGGTCCACTGGCAGCCTACGTAGGAACCATTTAGTCTGGCCCCTCACTGGCGACCGTACTAGCATGGGTAGACCTCTCCCCCTCGAAAGGGCAGAGCAGGGGCTTAAGCCTACTCTAGCCTAGTTCGCCAGGTCACAGGGGCAAGCCCCCCCACCACGACAAGGCGGTTCCCATCTGGGAATATTTCGGCGGTGAGAAAGAGGCTCAAGATAATTAGTCAGAGAAGGGAAGTTTATGAAATGAAAAACTTTTGTTTCCACCCTTTTTAATAAAACTGTGTGAATGGAACCTACCAAATACGCGAAGATTTAATTTCCAAACTGCCATCCTACGGATTCTATCCTTTTCTCTGCAACTTTATCTCAAGTTTCCTTTCCGACCGTTCTATTGCAGCCACTGTTCTTCTAAATCAATTAACAGTGTTGTTCCTCTGGGTTCTGTTCTATAAACCACTCTCTTTCTATTATTCATCAATGACCAAACTTCTTGTCCAATCCACTCAGAAAGAGGAGGTAGTAGACACCGACCGAAACAATAAGATCTAATAGCACTAGTTCAGGAGGTGCTGTGAACCTTCCATTAAAGCTAGTTGTGATCTCGCTGAATGTTTCCCTTTGTGTCTCACAACTCAAGCGGGTAGTCACAGCCTACCCTCTAAAGATAACTCTCCTTCTTCACACAAAACTACATGCACTTACCACACATACACCCTTCACCACAAATCAAAATTTAAAAGAAAAATGGGACCCCAAATAAGCAACGCCTCAGAGTCCCCCTCTGGGGAGGGAACCAAAAATGTCCCCAGGTCGGACACCTCTTCTGTTGAAGACCACAAATGTCTTGATACCTCCCTCAACTTTTTCTACATTAACTTCTGGAACATTCGCGGTCTTAGATCTAATTTTCAATCTGTGGAACACCACCTCTCCTTTACTAAACCTCATCTTCTTTTCCTCACCGAAATACAGCTATCTGAGCAGCTGACAGTAGCCCCTTCTCTGTTCACTCCTACTTTCTCAATTCTCATTTTCATTCCAAAGTTGGATGTTGCGTCTATGTTCGCAACGACCTAACTTGCTCTCGTGCCCACGCTCTTGAGTCCTTCAAATTTTCCATCATCTGGCTATGACTTAACAGTCATTCTGAAACTGAATTCATCTGTGATGTTTATCTCTCCCCTAACTCTTCTGACTATAGTAAATTCTTCGACTACTTAACTTCTAAAGTGGAGCACATTCTGTCCCTCTACCCTTTCGCTGAGATTTCCATTCTTGGAAATTTCAATGTTCACCACCATCATTGGCTTTCCTTTCCCTTCGCTGACCACCCTGGTGAACTAGCCTTCAACTTTGCTATCCTCCATGACCTAGAGCAACTGGTGCAACACCCTACTCGTATTTCTAACCGCCTTGGAGACACGCCCAACATTCTTGATCTCTTCCTCACCTCTAACCCTTCTGCTTATGCTGTCACCTTTTTGTCTCCGTTGGGCTCCTCTGTTGGGATCACAATCTCATTTCTGTATCTTGTCCTATTTCTAGAATCCCTCCACATGATCCCCCAAAGCGAAGGTGCCTCTGGCGTTTTGCCTCTGCCAGTTGGGGGGGACTTGAGGAGGTATACTCAGCCTGTTCTCATGCTATACATGATAAAAGAGGTTGCCAACAAAAGGTACTTGAGCCATCCATCTCCTGAATCTCATGCACTTTATATTTCTGCCCGGAATCATGCCAAGTCTTTCCTTCAACTTGCCAAACACTCTTTCATAAATAGAAAATGTCAAAATCTTTCAAACTCAAACTCTCCTCGTGACTTCTGGCACCTAGCCAAAAACATCTCAAATAACTTCACTTCTTCATCTTTCCCTCCTTTATTACATACTGATGGCATCACTGCCATCTTTTTTTTTTGTCTCTAAAGCTGAACTCTTTTCTCAAACCTTTGCTCACATCTCCACCTTGGATCATTCTGGGCTTGTCCCTCCTTCTAATCCTCCCTCTGACTATTTCATGTCTACAATCAAAATTCTTCGTAATGATGTTTTTCCTGCCCTTACTGGCCTAAACCCTCAGAAGACTTATGGACTTGATGGGGTCCCTCCTATTGTTCTCAAAAACTGTGCTTCTGTGCTTGCACCTTGCCTGGCCAAACTCTTCCAACTTTGTCTATCGAATTCTACCTTTCTTTCTTGCTGGAAGTTCGCCTACATTCAGCCTGTTCCTAAAAAGGGTGACCGTTCTAACCCCTCAAACTACCGTCATATAGCTTTAATCTCTTGCTTGTCTAAAGTTTTTCAATCTATCCTGAATAGGAAGATTCTCAAACATCTGTCACTTCATAATCTTCTGTCTGATCGCCAGTATGGTTTTCGTCAAGGTCGCTCTACTGGCGATCTTCTGGCTTTCCTTACTGAGGCTCGGTAATCCTCTTTTAGAGATTTCGGTGAAACTTTTGCTGTTCCGTTAGACATATCAAAAGCTTTTGATAGATTATGGTATATAGCTTTGATTTCAAAACTGCCCTCCTACGGCTTCTATCCTTCTCTCTGCAACTTTATCTCAAGTTTCCTTTCCGACGGCTCTATTGCTGCTGTGGTGGACGGCTACTGTTCTTCTCCTAAACCTATTAATAATGGTGTTCCTCTGGGTTCTGTCCTGTCACCCACTCTCTTTCTACTATTCATTAATGACCTTCTTAACCAAACTTATTGCCCTATCCACTCCTACGCTTATGATACCACCCTACATCTTTCTACGTTCTTTCAAAGACGTCCAAACCTTCAGGAAGTCAACAGATCACGTGGGGACGCCACGGAACACCTGACTTCCGATCTTTCTAAGATTTTCGATTGGGGCAGAGAAATCTAGTAGTTTTCAATGCCTCAAAAACTCAATTCCTCCATGTATCATCTCGACACAACCTTACAGACAACTCCCTCTTCTTCAATGACACTCAACTGTCTCCCTCTTCCACAATTAATATTCTCGGTCTGTCCTTTGCTCATAATCTTAACTGGAAACTTCACATCTCATCTCTTGATAAAACAGCTTCTATGAAGTTAGGTGCTTTGAGGCGTCTCCGCCAGTTTTTTTCGCCCCTCCAACTGCTTACTCTGTATAAGGGCCTTATCCGTCCCTGTATGGAGTACTCTTCGCAATTTTGGGGGGGTTCCAGTCACACAGCTTTGCTTGATAAGGTGGAATCGAAACCTCTTCGTCTCATCAACTCCCCTCCTCTCACTGAGTGTCTTCAGCCTCTTTCTCACCGCCGAAATGTTGCATCCCTTTCTATCTTTTATCGCTATTTTCATGGTAACTATTCTACTGATCTTGCTAACTGCATGCCTCCCCTCCTCCTGCGGCCACGCTGCACAAGGCTTTCTTCTTCCTCTTATCCCTATTCTGTCCAACTCTCTAATGCAAGAGTTAACCAGTACTCTCAATCATTCATTCCTTTCACTGGTAATCTCTGGAACTCCCTCCCTCCCTCTGTATTTCCGAATTCCTACAACTTGTCTTCTTTCAAGAGGGAGGAATTGAGGCATTTGCTCCCCTAATTCTGGCTGACGGTTTTGACACTTAATACACTTCTTAGAGAGCCAGCACTCAAGTGGGCCTATTTTTAAGTGTCTCTTTTTTTATTTGCCCTTGGTTGGTCCTCTTCCCTACGTGATAAAAAAAAAAAAGAAAAACAATATCCAATTGGAGATGAGAGAAAAACTGACGGAGACGCCTCAGAACGCCTAAATTCATAGAAGCTGTTAGCAAGAAATGAGATATGAAGTTTCCAGCTAAGATTATGAGTAAACGAGAGATCGACAATATTTAGGATGGTAGAGGGAGACAGTTGATTGTCAGTGAAGAAGCGGGGATAGTTGTCTGGAAAATTGTGTCGAGTTGATAGATGGAGGAATTGTGTTTTTGAGGCATTGAAAACTACTAAGTTTTCTCTGCCCCAATCTGAAATCGTAGAATGTTTAGAACTCGGGCGTTCTGTGGCATCCCTGCGTGATCTGTTGACTTTCTGAAGGATTGAACGTCTCTGAAAGGACGTAGAAAGATGTAGTGTGGTATCATAAGCGTAGGGAAAAGGGCCAGCCAAGGGCAAAAAAAAAAAGAAAGTAAAAAAAAGGCCCACTTGAGCGCTGGCTCTCCAAAGAGTACAAAAAGTGCCAAAACCTTCAGCCAGAATTATGGGAGCAAATGCCTCGATACCTCCCTCTTAAAAGAAGACAAGTTGTAGGAATTCGGAAATACAGATGCAGGGAGGGAGTTCCAGAGTTTACCAGTGAAAGAAATGAATGATTGAGAGTACTGGTTAACTCTTGCATTAGAGAGTTAGACAGAATAGGGATGAGAGGAAGAAGAAAGCCTTGTGCAGCGTGGCCGCAGGAGGAGGGGAGGCATGCAGTTAGCAAGGTCAGTAGAACAGTTACCATGAAAATAGCGATAAAATATAGAAAGGGATGCAACATTTCGGCGGTGAGAAAGAGACTGAAGACAGTTAGTCAGAGGAGGGGAGTTGATGAGACAAAGCAAACCTGTGTGACTGGAACCCCCCAAACATGCGAAGAGTACTCTAGACTGGGACGGATAAGGCCCTTATACAGAGTAAGCAGTTAGAGGGGCGAGAAAAACTGTCGGAGACGTTTAGGAGTGAATAGGGTAAGAAGTTTGGTTAAGAAGATCATTAATGGATAATAGAAAGATAACGGGTGACAGGACAGAACCCTGAGGAACACCACTGTTTATAGATTTATGAGAACAGTGGCCGTCTACTACGGCTACAATATAATGGTCGGAAAGGAAACTTGCAATAACGTTGTAGAGAAAAGGATAGAAATTGTAAAAGGGCAGTTTTGAGATCAAACTCAATATATATATATATATATATATATATATATATATATATATATATATATATATATATATATATATATATATATATATACACACACACACACACACACACACATACACACACACACATATATATACATAAACACATATATATATATATATATATATATATATATATATATATATATATATATATATATATATATATATATATATATAATATATAAAGAAATAAACCATGAAATAGAAAGTTCAGCACAACAAAATTAATAGACTGGGAATGGGAAAGGCATAGGGGACAAAAACATTTGAGGACTGGAGAAGTGAGACACTGATTGCTAACAGCCGCAAAACTAAATGTTGGTGCTGGGCTAATATGAGTCCAGGTGGTCGCCTTGCAGCAGGTATTGACACACTGGGAGGAGAGGCTGTCCGCGTGGGAGCAGGTCTCCCACAGCATGGCATTCCAGGCAGTAGTGGCGCAAGTAATTCGAGTTAAGAGAGTGGCACAGAAAGAGAGAGAGAGAGAGAGAGAGAGAGAGAGAGAGAGAGAGAGAGAGAGAGAGAGAGAGAGAAAAAAAAAAATTTGGAACATTAAAAACTAATGAATACAAACTTCAGTATAATAATTTTCTGCAACTGTCAGAGAAGTCATTAAAGGTATATTGGTATAATGTGTCTCAATAGCACAAATCCCTTCGTCAGGTTCCACACGTCAACCAGCATGCCTGTGCCGGAGATCCATCAACTTGGAATTGAGGAAGTCGACCGCATTGAGACAGAGATGGCCAAGGTGAGCAACAATTTCCTTCGTCGTTGGCCTTTTCAAGTTGCTAGAATATAAAACGTATCTGAATAATTGTAATCCATTTTTAGATAGCGATCAATACTGATAACCAGATATGAATAAGGTATAATAACATGGTCTTGTAGTTCT
>NC_059281.1:813759-818759 GCF_017591435.1 Portunus trituberculatus
CTCTAATACAAGAGTTATGCATTTTTTTTTCAAACATTCATCCATTTTTTTGCTACATGTTTTAACTCCTTACCTGTTTTTAAATGTCCGATTTCCTAAAACTTAAGCTGTTTGAAGAACTTTGCAAGACACTCATTATTTGTTTTACATTAATCCTTCTGATTCTAGAGGGATTGGTAACTCATTGGGTTTTCTCATATATCCTTAAACGAAGGCACACCATTATTGTATTCTTGAGTTAAGAAAAAAAGAAGTTTTTTTATAATACAGCTAAAAACAAGAAGTAATACACAAACCAATCACAAGAGGAATAGTGGCACCCATGACAGCTGAAAAATACTGGTGTACTGGTGGCTCTAGATCTCTTGGGCCGTCGATGTAAGGAGGAACATGGTGGGAACCTAAGCACGTGTGCACGATATGGGCCAAGACAGGGAAGGTTAAGTAACGGCGGGATGCTCGGTTGGTTTCATTGTTTTTGTGACTTACTGAACAAATTTTCTCCCATTTGTCTGTCCTTTGCCATCATATCAAAGGTCTTGTGATTTTTTTTTTCTTTTTTTTTTTGTACTGTCCGCACATATACTGGCATTTTCAATCTGCCAATATTCTTGATCCCATGTATACCTTGCATAAATTTTTGAAACCTGTTAACGCCATGATTTTTTTCCCCTATATTTTCATGAATAAAAATATGAGGCCATAGCCAAATGAACATATTTATTCATAACCGAAATGAAAAAAAATATGACAATGCTGCACCATGGAACTACAACACGACATATGGATACACAACAAGTGGAGAAAATAAACTTGTTGCATCGTATCGTATCATTAGGTGATATACAAAGAAGATAAGATACTGAGGAAATTAAACATTTTTCTATGTGGCTTTAGCCAGTAAATCTATTTGACTACAGTGACACAGACAAAGAATTATAGCAATAATAAATGATAGATGGACTAATAAATATAAAATAGATATTTTTTTTATGTAAGAGGTGGGGGAAGCTGGCTAAGGGTTACATAGCATAAAAAAAGCCCACTTAATTGCCAGTCTCTTGCAGGTCGAAGGTAGTTAGCCAAAAAAAAAAAAAAAAAAAGATAAATGCCTCGAAACCTCCCACTTAAATGAAGTCAGGCCATAGGAATCTGGAAATACATTATCAGGTTGGGAGTATACCGGAGAAAGGTATGAATGATTGAAAATACTGGAGGAAGAGGGAGGAGGCCTTGTGCAGCGAGACCGCAAAAGGAAGGTAGACATGCAGTTCAGAAGATCAGAAGAGTAGATGGCATGAAAATAGCGGTACAAGATAGCCAAAGATGCAACATTCCGGAGGTGAGAAAGAAGCTGAAGACCGTTAGGTCAGAGGACGGGAGTTGATAAAGCGATTGATCCCTCTTTATTTAATAAAACTGTTTAAATGGAACCTTTCATTCATGAGGAGAATATTATATACATGGGCGGATTAAGTCCTTGTAAAGAATTAATATTTGGGGAGGCGGATGAGAAAAGAACTGGCTGAAACACCTCAAAACGCCTAACTTCACAGAAGCTGTTTTAGCAGTAAATAAGTTGTAAAATTTTCAGTTTAGATTATGAGAAAAGGACAGACCGAGGATATTTAATGTGGAACAGAAGGAGAGTTGAGTATCATTGAAGAAGAGGGAATAATTGTTGGGAAGGTTGAGTCTAGTCGACACATAGAGGAATTGAGTTTTTCAGTCATTGAACACTACTAAGTTTTCTTTGCCCCAATCATAAATTTTAGACAGATCAGAAGTAAGGCCTTGTGGCGTCCCTGCGGGAAGAGTTAACTTCTTGAAGAAGGGTTGGTAGTCTCTGAAAAGACGTTGAAAGGTGAAGGGTGGTATTATCAAAGTAGGAGTGGATAGGGCAAGAAGTTTGGTTTAAAAGATCACAAGTGAATAAGAGGAAGAGAGTGGGGTAACAGGACAGAATTCTGAAGAACACCACTTTTAATAAATTTAGAACAGTGGCCGTCTACCACAGCAGCAATAGAACCTTCGGAGAGGGAAATTGAAAAAAAATTGCAGAGAAGGATAGAAACCGTAGGAGGACAGTCTTGACATGAAAGCTTTGTACCAGACTGTATCAATCGCAACAGCTAAAGTTTCACCAAAATAATACACTGTTTATTTAAACATAGGCAGCTCAAGAGCTGAAAATATATATTCAATAAAGGGGAATATTACAAATTTAAAACTACAGACTTGAAATTAAGCACAAATACAGTCAGTGTTCACAAGTTGAGCATTTTCGCTTGTGGGAATTGTACTATTTTTGCATGTGTCTGTTCGCGCACGGATAGGAACCAGCTTCTTGTAGTGTCGGATATTGTGGTGGAGAGGAGGAGCTGCCGGGGAAATGAGGTATCTGTGGCGTGGGTGGTGGAGGAGCATGGAGGCGAACTGCTGGCGATGTTGGTGGCAGGCCTGAAGGGGTGTGGAGGGCCTCCTGGTAGGTGGTGTAATCGGTCCCCAGGTCCAGTCATACCGCCCTTTTTTTGCACCCGCTCGAGTTGGTTTTGTTTAGTGGCTGTGAGCGAGGATGACCAGGCTGGGGACGCAGATGTGAGCCGAGGGAGTATGAAGATGGAATACACACTCGCTAGCTCACGCGATGGTGTCCCCAGCTTCTTCAACCTTCCGAGGAGGTGTATGTGGCTGATGAAATGATGTTATTGACATGTTGGTCTCACGTTAGCTTGTCAATGGTGAGGCTGAGAAGCTTGGCGGAGCGCACTACCTGGAAGGCACGGCCGTCAATGGTGACAGGTAGGGAGGTTTCGCCACCATTACCACCACAGCAACTACCGCTTTTCCCACTTGTAAACACTTTATAGAATATGATTTTGTTGCTTTAAACAGTAAAACTTGAATGCTTAAAGATAAATGTTAAAGAAAAAGAAGGAGCAGGAAAAGGAGGAAGTTGAGGCCTACAGAGATTGTTATACTTGCTACATGAATAAATTAAAAAGGATATAGCGAAGAACAAACAAGTAAAACTGAAAGGAAAATAGGAGAGCGCGCACACACACACACACACACACACACACACACACACACACACACACCACGTGACAGTTGGTAGGGAACATATTTTAAGGAGAAAACCAGTTTTTCTCCTCTCCGCCCGGATATCGAGCCCAGGATCTCCAGAGTGTCCCGATGAATAGTAAGGATTACTATATACGTAGTCCTATATTCATCTTGCAAAGTGTGAACCCAGCGCGTAAACCACTGTAGTCTGCAGCACTGTGTGTGTGTGTGTGTGTGTGTGTGTGTGTGTGTGTGTGTGTGTGTGTGTGTGTGTGTGTGTGTGTGTGTGTGTGTGTGTTCGTTCCTATTTTCCGTAGCTCGGTGACCCACTCAGAAGAGTCATAAGTGTGTGTGTGTGTGTGTGTGTGTGTGTGTGTGTGTGTGTGTGTGTGTGTGTGTGTGTGTGTGTGTGTGTGTGTGTGTGTGTGTGTGTGTGTGTGTGTGTGTGTGTGTTTGCGCTCTAATATTAAGAATGTCTCATATTTTGATGGTCGATTTAACTGCTATAAACTTGAAATTCAGAAGTCAAAGTAAACGAACAACAGATTATTTTTCTACTTTAATTAAAGCCGAAAAATGCGACATAAGAACAAGATGATGATGAGAGAGAGAGAGAGAGAGAGAGAGAGAGAGAGAGAGAGAGAGAGAGAGAGAGAGAGAGAGAGAGAGAGAGAGAGAGAGAGAGAGAGAGAGAGAGAGAGAGAGAGAGAGAGAGAGAGAGAGAGAGAGAGAGAGAGAGAGAGAGAGAGAGAGAGAGAGAGAGAGAGAGAGAGAGAGAGAGAGATTGTTATGTCATCACGATATATCAGAAGGAAAACATGGTACTTAGAACATATATCCTAGATTCAAGCTGACATGACTCATATTAACACGGCACAAGTTGAGGAGAAAGTCAAGTGTGCACGTTACATGCTCCTAATTTTCACGTATAAGCAAGTAATTCGACCAAGTAAGTAGGCTTAGTTCTGAGATCACCGACTGATCTCAAGAGTTTCATCTTGTTTTACCACCGTGCTAACTTGAAAACACCACTGTCGTTTTACACGGCAATGGCAAATATAGCGATTAATAATGTGTTGAAATAATTGTATCGTGAAATATTATAATTACATTAAAAAAAAATTGACAGATAAGCGAATATGGGTAAGAGGAGGAGGCAGCAGACACCTGCCGAAACGATAGTTACTCCCAGGGACGTCTAATAGCACTGGTAGAGGGAGTGCTGTTAACTTATCAGTAAAGCCAGTTGTGACCTCACTGAACGTTTCCCTTTGTTTCACAACACAGCAGGGCCAGTCACAGCCTGCCCTCGCCTGACCACTCTCTTTCTTCACACAAATATGCATGCAACTAACTACCTACATATACATTATTCACTCAAGATCTGTAAATGAGAAAAAAAAAATATCCTTAATAAGCCAAGGAATCAATCCTCTTTCCTTTTCACTTTTTTTTTTTATGGACCGGCAGCTCTGTAGGCCTTTATCAACCAATTTTTGTTGCCCTTGGCAGGTTTTCCTCTCTTACATAGAAAAAGGAAATAGACATATCGAAGAAATAAACATGAATCTTCAGTAACATTTTTTTTAAGTAAACTGTATTTTGGAAAATCGAAAAGGATACAGAACGTGTTTGATAATTTCCCTAAAAAGTGTTTGATGAGTTGCTGAACACAGAGAAACCCTGCAACATACAGTAAGTTGATATCTTGATGAGAGATGCATTACCAACTTTAATTATTTTATTGTAGTAAATGAAAGTCAAACAACTAAAACAGTTAAACTCCAAGGAAGGCGATGAACGAGCGGAGCAATAATACTCTCTCTCTCTCTCTCTCTCTCTCTCTCTCTCTCTCTCTCTCTCTCGGAGAGAAGGCCAGCCAATGGCTACACAGTGTTGAAAGAAAAAAGGTCACTTGAGTGCTGGTTCTCTAA
>NC_059281.1:821259-836259 GCF_017591435.1 Portunus trituberculatus
CTTAGTTTAACTCAGTCTGTTTTCGTGCTATACATGATAGAGAGGTTTGCCCACAAAAGGTACTTGAGCCTTCCATCTCCTAAATCTCACACACTTTATATCTCTGCCCAAAATCATACCAAGTCTGTTCTTCAACTTGCCAAAAACTCTTTCATATGTAGAAAATGTCAAAATCTTTCAAACTCAAACTCTCCTCGATACTTCTGTCATCTAGCCAAAACCATCTCCAATAACTTCACTTCTTCATCTTTCCCTCCTTTATTTCATCCTGATGGCACCACTGCCATCTCTTCTGTCTCTAAAGCTGAACTCTTCTCTCAAACCTTTGCTCACAACTCCACCTTGGATGATTCTGGGCTTGTCCTCCTCTCCTCCTCCCTCTGACTATTTCATGTCTACAATTAAAATTCTTCGTAATGATGTTTTCCATGCCCTCGCTGGCCTAAACCCTCGGAAGGCTTATGGACCTGATGGGGTCCCTCCTATTGTTCTCAAAAACTGTGCTTCCGTGCTTGCACCTTGCCTGGCCAAACTCTTCCAACTTTGTCTATCGACTTCTACCTTTCCTTCCTGCTGGAAGTTTGCCTACATTCAGCCTGTTCCTAAAAAGGGTGACCGTTCTAACCCCTCAAACTACCGTCCTATAGCTTTAATCTCTTGCTTGTCTAAAGTTTTTGAATGTAACTTCAATAGGAAGATTCTCGAACATCTGTCACTTTACAATCTGATCTGTCTGCCAAAATCCATCGATCCTATCTGATCGCCAGTATGGCTTCCGTCAAGGTCGCTCTACTGGTGATCTTTTGGCTTTCCTTACTGAGTCTTGGTCATCCTCTTTTAGAGATTTCGGTGAAACTTTTGCTGTAGCGTTAGACATATCAAAAGCTTTTGATAGAGTCTGGCATAAAGCTTTGATTTCAAAACTGCCCTCCTACGGCTTCTATCCTTCTCTCTGCAACTTTATGTCAAGTTTCCTTTCCGACCGTTCTATTACTGCTGTGGTAGACGGCCACTGTTCTTCTCCTAAATTTATTAATAGTGGTGTTTCTTAGGGTCCTGTCCTATCACCCACTATCTTTCTGTTATTCATTAATGACCTTCTTAACCGAACTTTTTGCCCTATCCACTCCTACGCTGATGATACCACCCTATATCTTTCCACGTCCTTTCAAAGACGACTAACCCTTCAGCAAGTCAACAGATCACGCTGGGCCGCTTCAGAACGCCTTACTTCTGATCTGTCTAAGATTTCCGAATCGGGCAAAGAAAGTCTAGTAGTTTTCAATGCCTCAAAAACTTAATTCCTCCGTCTATCAACTCGACACAACCTTACGAGACAACTATCCCCTCTTCTTCAATGACACTCAACTGTGTCCCTCTTCACTGAATATCCTCATAATCTTAACTGGAAACTTCACATCTCATCTTTTGCTAAAACAACTTCAATGAAGTGAGGCGTTCTGAGGCGTGTCCGCCAGTTTTTCTCGCCCATCCAACTGCTTTCTCTATATCCCTGTATGGAGTAGTTTTCGCACGTTTGGGAGGTTCCAGTCACACAGTTTTAGTAGATAGGGTGGAATCAAAAGCTTTTCGTCTCTTGAACTGCACTCTTCTAACTAACTATCTTCAGCCTCCCTCTCACCGCCGAAATGTTGCATATCTTTTTATCTTTTATCGCTATTTTTCATGCTAACTGTTCTACTGATCTTGCTAACTGCATGCCTCCCCTCCTCCTGCGGCCTCGCTGCACAAGGCTTTCTTCTTCCTCTCATACCTATTCTGTCCAATTCTCTAACGCAAGAATTAAACCAGTACTCTCAATCATTCATACCTTTCACTGGTAAACTCTGCATCTGTATTTCCGACTTCCTACGACCTGTCTTCTTTTAAGAAGGAGGTATCAAGGTATTTGCTCCTTAGGTTCAGCTAACATTTTTCCCTTTGTAGAGAGCCAGCACTCAAGTGGATCTTTTTTTTAATCTTTTCTTTTTTTGTACCCTTCATTAAAAAAAAAAAAAAAAAAAACCTCATCTTCTTTTCCTCAGCGAAACACAGCTGTCTGGGGTTATTGACAGTAGCCCCTTCTCTCTTTCTCTTTTCTCATTTTCGTTTTAAAGATGGATATTACGACTATGTCCTCAACGACTTCAACATGTTCTCGTGCCTACGCTTTTTCCACCATCTGGCTTCGACTCAATAGTCACTCTCTAAATTTACCCATGCCATCTATGTCTCCCCTAACTCCTCTGCCTATAGTATTTTTTTTTTTACTATTTAACTTCTAAAGTGGAATGCATTCTGTCCCTCTACCCTTTCGCAGAGATCCCCATTCTTGGAGATTTCAATGTTCACCACCAGCTTTGATTTTCCTCTCCTCTCACTCATCATCCTGGTGAACTAACCTTCAACTTTGCTTTACTCCATGATGTAGAGCAACTGATGCAACACCCTACTCGTATTCCTAAACCTCTTGCAGGTACACCCGTCATTTTTCATCTCTTCCTTACCTGTAATCCTTCTGCTACCTTATCTTGTCCATTCGGCTCCTCCAGTCCCAATCTCATTTTCATATATTGTCCTATTTCTCCAATCCCTCCTCAGGATCCCTTAAAATGGAGGTGCCTCTGGCGTTTTGCCTCTGCCAGCTGGGGGGGACCTGAGGAGGTATTATACTGATTTTCCATGGAATTATTACCGTTGCCGTGTCAGAGACCCTTCTCTGTGTGCTGAACGCATAAGAGAGAAAAAAGTGCCTGGCATGGGCGTGTACATTTCTCATTTTTTTCCTCAACTTAAGCCTTCTAGACCTTAGTTTGACACAGCCTGTTCTCTTGCTATACATGATAGAGAGAGGTTCGCCAGAAAAGGTACTTGAGCCTTCCATTTCCTGAATCTCAAAAAACTCCTTCATAAGTAGAAAGTGTCAAAATCTTTCAAACTCAAACTCTCCTCTAGAAAACATCTCAAATAACTTCACTTCTTCATCTTTCCCTCCTTTATTTCATCCTGATGACACCACTGCCAAGTCTTCTTTCGAATTTTTACTAACAACTCTACCTTGGATGATTCTGGGCTTGTCCATTCTTCAGTGTTTCCCTCTGATTATTTCTTACCTATAACTGAAGTTCTTCATAATGATGTTTTCCCTGCCCTCGCTGGCCTAAACCTCCCTCTTCCACACTGAATATCCTCGGTCTGTCCTTTATTCATAATCTTAACTGGAAACTTCACATGTCATCTCTTGCTTAAACAACTTTTATGAAGTTATGCGTTCTGAGGCGTCTCCGCTAGTTTCTCTCTCTCCAAATGCTAACTATGTACAAGAGCTTTATCCGCCCCTCTATAGAGTACTGTTCGCATGTTTGGGGGGTTCCACTCACACAGTTTTATTAGATAGGGTGGAATCGAAAGTTTTTCGTCTCATTAACTCCTCTGACTGACTGTCTTCAACCTCTTTCTCACCTCCTGAATATTGTATGTCTTTCTATCTTTCATCGCTATTTCCATGCCAACTGTTCTACTGATCTTGCTAACTGCTTGCCTCCCCTCCTCCTGGGGCCTCGCTGTACAAGGCATTCTTTTTTCTCTCTTTCCTATTCTGTCCATCTCTTTAACGTACGAGTTAACCAGAACTCTCAATCATTCATACGTTTGTCTGGTAGACGCTGGAACTCCTTACCTCCTTCTTTATTTCCATCTTCCTACGACTTGACTTCTTTTAAGAGGAAAGTAACAAGACATTTGCTCCCTAATTTTAGTTAACCCTCTATTTATAATCTAGAGAACTAGCATTCAAGTAATAATATTGATATTACTATTAATATTGAATTGCCCTTGGCTGGCCCTTTCTCTTACATACAAAAGAACAAAATATACATTTGTTTTTTTCAATCTCTCTCTCTCTCTCTCTCTCTCTATATATATATATATATATATATATATATATATATATATATATATATATATATATATATATATATATATATATATATATATATATATAATTTATCAAAATGTATAGTTTCTCTCTCTCTCTCTCTCTCTCTCTCTCTCTCTCTCTCTCTCTCTCTCTCTCTCTCTCTCTCTCTCTCTCTCTCTCTCTCTCTCTCTCTCTCTCTCTCTCTCTCTCTCTCTCTCTCTCTCTCTCTCTCTCTCTCTCTCTCTCTCTCTCTCTCTCTCTCTCTCTCTCTCTCTCTCTCTCTCTACACACATTTACACACACACACACACACACACACACACACACACACACACACACACACACACACACACACACACACACATACATTTCTTTCGGTATGTAAATGCACTGACTCACAAAAACTGCACTTACTGAACAAAAATATAGATGACATTCTCTCGCTCTCTCGCTCGCTCTCTCTCTCTCTCTCTCTCTCTCTCTCTCTCTCTCTCTCTCTCTCTCGATATTAATAGCAACATGTTAGGTTAAGCCAAGACCCCCCGAGGGTAAATAACACCGGGACCTCGGCCAGAGGGTGGAAAGGTCTCTGACATGGGCAAAACCAATGGAAACTATGGAATATTCATAGTATCAGCTGCATTACTTCGATTATAATATCATTATATTGTATTATATATGTCTGTAATGTACGTAGGCCTATACAGTGTTTCATGAGAAGCCGTTATTAATTACTTCACAAAGGTAGTATATTTAGTTCAATAAAGGCAAATAATTTCAAATAATTGACTTATTTAAAAGTTCCTTTTATTCAAAGATTTACAGACCGAAACAGACACACTGCGGTCACAACAATCCATTCCCCTCGAAGGCGTGGGGTAAACTGAAGCTTACGTCTGGCAGCTACCGCGAGGAGTACTTCACTTCTACCCGGGACTTCACTTGTAACTGCTACACCGGGCAGGGACTGGCAGATGTTGGGGAAGTGAGCGTTAAAGGCCTCAGCTGCTTCCATGGCTAGTGCAACAGGCTAGTTGTTGGCGACTTTAACGCCCATCATCAACAATGGGGAAGTGAGAGGTCAAGTGTACGTGGGGAGCAGATAGTAAACATTTTATTACAGACAAACCTCTGTCTTCTGAACGATGGAAGTGCGACTCGTGTAGATGATCGGACTGGTAACGCGTCTGCCATTGATATGTCATTGCTCTCGCCAGGTATACTCCCTGACTTCTCCTGGGAAGTCATCGACGACTCCCACGGAAGTGACCATCTGCCCATCTGCATCTCTTATGCACGCGACATCCCGCCCACCCCCCGCCCTCCCAAGTTTAACTTCAAGAGAGCAGACTGGGCAACCTTCCGTGGGGTTGCCGACGTGGATATATCTGGCGAGGACATTGAACGATGGTCAGCAACGCAACACAATCCATATTCCGAAGACTTCTGCAGTTTACACTAAGCATGGAGTCTCATGGTGGACAACGGATTGCCGACAAGCACTTCGTGAGCGCAATAGACGATACAGGTACTTCAGCCAGCAGCCCAGTCAAGCAAATTTCATAGCCTATAAAAAGGCAAGGGCTCAGGCAAGGAAAGTCATCCGTAATGCAAAGAAAGACTCATTCAGACAATTCATATCATCTGTTAACCGCACCACTCCTCTCTCCAAAGTATGGCATACAATAAATATTTTAAACAACAGAAAACCATATATTCCTATCACTACCCTTAAAATAAATGATAATATAATTGATAACAAAACAGAAATAGCAAATGCCATAGCCCACCAATTCCATCAGGCCAGCAGCACAACTTATTATGACCCTACCTTCCTTCCAAGGAAGGAGGCTGTAGAACTCACTGTCCCAAACTTTGCCACAGGAGGCGTAAACTCAGACTACAACACAAAGTTTACGTTGGATGAACTCCTCTTTGCCCTGAAATCCTGTAAAGGCTCCAGTCCTGGTCCAGACAATATTTCATATATCATGTTACAAAATCTCGGCCACCACTCCATTTCAAAATTATTAACGCTCTACAATAGAATATGGACCACTTACACTTTCCCACACAATACCAATCCCCAAAAAGACTGGACGCCTTACGGACCCCAGTGCGTTTCGTCCTATTGCGCTCACGAGCTGTCTATGTAAGGTCATGGAACGTATGGTAAAGCGAAGGCTACTTTTTGTTTTAGAAGCGAAGGGGCTGTTAGGTGATCAGCAGTCGGGCTTTCGGAAGTACCGAAGCACGATGGATCACCTAACACACCTGGAGCATTGCATTTCAGAGGCTTTTGCCAAAAAAGAATTCATGATAGGGGTGTTTTAGACATCCACAAAGCCTTCGACATGACATGGCGACACGGCATCCTCATGAAACTCTACGCTCATGGCTTCAGAGGTAACTTGCCCATTTTTGTTTATAATTTTCTTCAGGACAGAACATTCTCTGTCAAGCTTCCTGGTAACGTAATCTCGGACGTTTTCGTCCAGGAGAACGGGTGCCGCAGGGTAGTGTTCTTAGTCCCATTTTATTTTGTATAATGATTAATGATATTCTGTCAACAACTCCCGTCCCCAGGAATCTTAAATACTCATTGTACGCCGACGATTGTGCGTTATGGCACTCCTCGCCTAACGCACAATTCTCGGCGGGGCGGATTCAGGATGCTCTTGATTCCGTCCAGCATTGGGCCTCACTTTGGGGATTTAAGTTTTCAGTTGCTAAGTGTATCGGTGTTGTTTTCACTAGACGTAACGTACCTGATTTGCAAATAACTCTTCAAGGCCAACCGATACCGTTTCAAAATTCAGTCAAGTTCTTGGGTCTGCATTTTGATAGCAGACTCAATTGGAAGACTCATGTTAATGAATTGCTCATTCGTTGTCGTAAAAAGATCAATGTCCTCAAATACCTTTCTGGTACTTCATGGGGAGCAGACAGAAAATCTTTATTAATGGTTTACAAGTCCTTAATTCGTTCTCATTTAGACTATGGCTCACCGGTGTATGGGTCTGCGTCGGAACCAACACTGAGGAGATTGGATGTACTGCAGAATGAATGTGTGCGAATGTGTCTTGGAGCCCTGCGCTGCACTGGTGTGGCACGGATGGAGGTTGAAGACATTATACCACCCTTGGACATTCGTCGCAATTTGCTGCTTTTATCCTTTGGGATATAAACAGCCCGGAAAGCTCCCTCGGTAACAACAGCAACCAACATTATATGGCAGCACCACCACCTCCACACTGCAGCCTGTCGTCCAGTCGCGACGCGTCTGAACGCCCTCTGCCAGCTCACCGGCATCCGACTGGACGACACAGACCACCTGGTGCTACATACTCTTCCCCCATGGAGGCAATCAACCACCACCTTCATCAAGAGCTGGCTTCCGGGAAAGAAGGCTGTTCTTGCCGAGGCGGAGCTCCACCAACACTTCCGGGCCCTCGTCGCTGGCCTCCCTCCATCCCTACATCTCTACACAGACGGCTCCAAGACAGGTGAATGTGTGGGTGCAAGTGTGTGGTCGTGTGAATGTGCCCTCAGGTTCCGACTGCCTACCCATACATCGGTGTTTTCTGCTGAAATTTTTGCAATTGATAAAGCCATAGACTATGCTTTAAATTCACCTCATAATTCAATCATAATTTTTCGGACTCTGTGTCAGCTCTTCAGGCATTAGAGTCCGGTCGCACGGATACAAATGAAATCCAGGACAACATCGTTAATAAGTTAAATTCATGTCATAAATCCTTCTTACTGGTTTGGGTGCCTGGACATTCCAGTATATGCGGGAATGAACAGGCTGACATGCCAGCTTGTTCTGCTGCAGAGCTCGAGGGAGCGTGGAACCTCCGTCGGGATCTGCAGTCATGTCTCTCAGTTGTTAAATCATCAGCAAAACTCCTGTGGCAGAGTCACTGGGACAACCTCCACCTCCACACCACCAAACCCATCCTGGGCGAGTGGGCCTCCTCCAATCGCCCCACAAGGCGAGAGGAGGTGGTCCTCGCACGCCTCAGGATGGGCTGCACCCTCCCCACCCACATGCTCCCCTACATCGCCAACACCTTTCCACCACAGTGTTCCAGCATGTAATATCACCCTATCTGTCGAGCACGTCCTGCTTCACTGTGTGCGTTATCGTGAGGAAAGGCGGCCCTTGGCGGCGTATTGCCGGGGTCGCGGCCTCCGCTAACTCAAACCACCCTTCTGGGTGATGAACATCCGGATGTGGTCGATAGACTGATGATTTATCTGACTGAGACCAATTTAATCAGAGAGTTGTGATTTATGTGTATATATTATGTTATTTATCCTCCACTCTGTAAATATTTGATATATATATATATATATATATATATATATATATATATATATATATATATATATATATATATATATATATATATATATATATATAGTATGTAAATAAAAGTATGAAAGCGTGTATGATTCCAATTTTGCGTGATCTAATGTGAATGTTTTCCCTTCATGTATATATGCAATACGTAGTGATGCTACGTAGCCACCCTGTGTGATTGTGAGTTATCCTTCCCTCCCCCATGCCCTGACAAAGGACAACAGTTTTGAGATAGGTATAGGATCCTTGTGTGAATGAAGCGTGCATGAGAATGTGTGTGGATATTTTGTTAAAAAAAAAAAAAATAAATAAATAATAATAATAATAATAATAATAATAATAATAATAATAATAATAATAACTAAATAAATAAAATAAATAAATAAATAAACCAATAAAAAACTGTATATATGTAAAATAAAATAAAAGACCAAATTCTAAAGAAATATGTCACAAAAAAAACAATGAAATAAAAATGGCCTAATACCCAAGACAGGGTGATGGCCAAAAAAAAAAAAAAAAAAAAAAAACATGGCTAGTAGATGGGCCACGCCCTGGATGGAGGTGGTAATCTTGTTTAATTCGCACGTCTCGGATCTTGGAGTACCACCTGCTGATATTTTCCTATTTTAGTCTGTTTTCATTGAATTATCCTGTCAGAAATGTGGGGAATTTGTGACGAAGAATGTATTACGTTGCTGCATGAGGCACTTAATCTTGATTGTAAGCCAAGG
Source organism: Portunus trituberculatus (assembly GCF_017591435.1). NCBI lineage: Eukaryota > Metazoa > Arthropoda > Malacostraca > Decapoda > Portunidae > Portunus > Portunus trituberculatus. Next base: position 830,282 of record NC_059281.1, read on the forward strand.
GGCATCTGATGGGTGGATTCGCAGAGATTTTTCGGGCAAGAGGTAAAGGTATGCTGTGATGATGGTTTGTTGGTGGTTAATCCACTTGTCATGGACGTCGTCGATATCGAGCGCCTTGTTCAGACGGTGTTGTGTAATTCACTGGCCAAACTGCCACATACTATAGCTGAATATTTTAGGGATAGGTAAGTCTGGAGTAGAGTGGCCTTGACGCAAGCCATATTAGAGATCAGATAGAATATTGTGAAATGACACTCTCCTTTTTCTCCCCAATATTCTGTTTCTAACCCAAGAGTTAAACAGTACTCTCAATCATTTATCACTTTCTCTGGTAAATTCAGGAACTCCCTGCCTGTTTTTGTTTTTCCGTCTATCTATGACCTAAAATAATTTAAAAGGGATGTTTCCAGACACGTATCGCATTCTTTTGATCAATACTCTTGACCCTGTTCGGGTACTGGGATCTCACTGGGCCTTTTTGCAAAAGTATTTCAAACAAAATGGATTTGCTTAGAAAAACGGTGTGTGTAGAAAAAAATATATATAAATATTTGTGTTTTATCAGAAACTTGAATAGACATGTCATGAAAAGTATTTAGCCCAGAGGTGAGTGTTGATAGTTGTACACTATTCTTTAAAGACCAGATAAACAAGAAAGAAACCGTTGTGTTCTAAAATAGGGAATTATAACAATATTGTCTTTACAATAAACAATCTATGAATATGAGTGGACATTAAGAAAGAATCACAATCAGCATAAATTAATTCATGGTATATGGAACCAAATGCTGCAAAAAAAAAAAATTATAATAATAATAATAACTCCTCACGGCGGAAATAAAGGGAGCAGGCAGGTACAGTCGGATATAGATATATCTGGTAGGCGATTATGATTTCAGGAATTCTAACTGGAGCCTGAGGGTGAGTAACAGTGAACAAAATAAATTTTCTAGATAGTAACTAAGGACGATCTTTATAAAAGGTTATCTTAAAACCAACATTGGGGGAATAACAATCTAGAAGTAATTCTGACAAACAAAGAGGAAGCAGTTACATACAAAGAGTAAATGACTGCTAAATAACACAAACTACTGTGAAATTATTTATTTTTTTTTTTTATGTAAAGGCCTGTCCACATTCAAACTTTTCACCGGGGAATAACCCAAGTGCTTCACGAGAACTTCTTGATAAAAGTAGAGGGACTACGGAGCGCGCGGGACACCCTCGGCCAAAGGTATTTTTGCGGTGAGCACCCAGCACTCACCCAGTCTCATGTCAACCGTGGAAGTGAGTGAACGTCAGTCGCGTTACTTCCTCTTTCACTCTGCCTGCAAAGGCATTCCTTAAACCAATGACCTATCTTTTCCTTCATTTTCCTCAATTTTGTGGAAGCAGATGCCACAATTGTCCATAAGAGGACCGCTGGAAATATGTTGGCATCGGGGGCATCCATAAATACAATGCATATACTTCCCCTCCGACTGGTCACAGGTGACTGAGAAGCGCAGAGGAGTTTTTGCCTATACGCCCAGTTTGGACGTTCACCATCTATTTCCGACTCAGCACTCCTGTTAATCTCCGGCGAAAAAAAATTGAGCGTGGTAGAGCCTTAAGAGGGAAGGAGTGGTCAAGGGCAACAAAAAATCAAGAAAATAGGCACACTCAGTCACAGTCTCTCTATAGAGCAGATAGTTAGCAAAAGGACTGGGTAAAAGGTCAAATGTCTTGAAACTTCCCTCTTGAATGAAGTTGTCATAGGAAGTTTTAGCTACAGACACAGGCAGGGACTTCTAGAGTTTGCCAGAAAAAGGTATGAATGATAGAGAGTACTGATTAACTCTTGTGTTAAAGAGTTGGCCAGAATAGGGGTAAGAGGAAGAGGAAAGCCTTCTGTAGCGAGGCCGCAGAAGGAGAAGAGGCATGCAGTTAGAAATTTCAAAAGAGCAATTAGCATGAAAAAGAGGATGAAGACAGTCAGTCAAATTAGGGAAATTGATAAGACGAAAAACTTTTAGTTCCACCCTATCTAATAGAGCTGTGTGAGTGGTACTTTCCCAAACAAACATACATGAGTGGATGAAGGCTTTGCACACATTTAGCAGTTGAAAGGATAAGAAAAAAAATGTCAGATACGCCTCACGGCTTCAGAACACCTAACTTTATAAAAGCTTTTCTAGCAAGACATAAGATGTGAAGTTTCCAATTTAGATTATGAATAAAGGAAGGACTGAGGATATTCAGTGTAGAAGAGGGGGACAGATGAGTATCACCGTAGAAAAGGAGGAGAGTTTTCTGGAACGTTGTGCCGAGATGATAGATGGAGGCATTAAATTTTTGAGACATTGAACACTACTAGGTTTTCTGTGCTCCAGTCAGAAATATTAGAAAGATCAGAAATTAGGCGTTCTGTGGCGTCCCTCCATGTGTTGTTGACTTCCTCTCTCTCTCTCTCTCTCTCTCTCTCTCTCTCTCTCTCTCTCTCTCTCTCTCTCTCTCTCTCTCTCTCTCATCCTGGCTGGTAACGGATGAGGAAGTGACCCATGGATTAACACGGTCACTTTGCCTGTGACCTCACTCGGTCACCCAAAGGGATGTGACAACGCTCTGAGGAAACGTTGTCAAGTATTGTTGTGTTTGCAAAAACAATGTAAAATATATTAAAAAATGAACACAAATTACTCTAACTTGCCCTTTTAGAGCATCACAATGTATATGTACTACAAAACCATTCAGTTAATAAGTATTAAGTACCTGACTTGAGGTGCATATTGGTACATGTGCGACAACGCCCTAGGCCGGGAAATCCCCGAAAAAGCCAACGCTTAAACGATCTTCATAAAATTATCAGACCATAGTCGTCTCTGAAATTATGTGAAAAAATGTAGGTCGGTATCATCAGCATAAGAGTGGATAGGACAACAAGTATGGTTAAGATCATTAATGAATAATAGGAAGAGAGTGTGTGAAAGGATAGAACCCTGAGAAATACAACTGTTAATAGATTTGTGGGAAGAAGAATGGGCGTCTACCACACCAGCAATAGAACGGTCAGAAAGGAAACTTGAAATATATTTTCAGAGAGAAGGAAATAATTCGTAGGAGGAGAGTTTTGATATCAAAGCTTTGTGCCAGAAAATATAAAAAAAGTCTTTGATATTTATAACGCAATACCAACAGATTCACTAAAATCTCTTAAAGAGGATGATCAAGACTTGGTAAAGAAAGCCAGAAAATCATCAGTAGAGCGGCACTGACGAAAGTCATACTGGCGATCATATATAATATAGTTAAGTAACTAATGTTTAAAGATATTAAAGTTATAGGGCAGTAGTTTGAGGGATTAGAACGATCACCCTTTTAAGGGATAGGCTGAATGTTAGCAAACTATTAGCAAGAAGGAAAGCCAGAAGTCGAGAGACGGAGTTGGAGGAGTTTGGGCTGGTAAGATACAAACACAAAGTCACAATTTTTGAGTAAGATAGGTTTAAATGCATACGTTTAAAAAATGAGGAACGTATGCCTCCATGCCAGATACTATCACCTTTGTTATGCGTACAAGACAAAGAGATTGGTCTCCGACACGGAGAAAGTAATTATTTCAGTAGAAATCAGCATAATACCTCCGTCCAGCCCTCCTTAACTGGCGAAGGCAAGATATAGATATGAGATTGTGATTGGAGGAGCCCAATAGAGAAGAGAAGATAACATATGCAGGATTAGAGTTAAGGAATAGGTCAAGAATGTAAGCATATTTCTAAGACACGAGTAGGTTAACAAAGTTGGAGGCTAATTCACCAGGATGGCCAGTGAAAGGAGAGGAAATCTATAGTTGGTGGCGATCATTGAAATCTCAAAGGACAAAGATCTCTGGAGAAGGATAGATACAGAATGTACTTCACTTTGGAAGTGTTATAGTCAAAGAATTTATTATAGTCAGAAAAGTTAGGGGAGAGCAGACAGCACAGATAAATTTAGTTAAAGATTAACTGTTGAATGAAGCCAGAAAATGGTGGAAAACTAGGAAGATTCAAGAGGGTTGGCAATAGAGCAAGTAAAATCGTTGCAGAATACATCCAGTTTGGTACGAAAATTAGTATAGAGAAAGTAGAAGGGAACAAGAAATGGATTACTCTCCGTTGTCTCAGACAACTGTGATTCAGTGAGGCAAAGAAAAAAAAAGAGGTTTAGCAGAGGAGAGGTGGTGTTCTACAGATTGAAAATTAAATCTTGAGGCAGGTATCAAGACATTTTCGTTCTACACCGAAAGAACAGTCCAACCTGGGGACATTTATGGTCCCCGTAAAATTTAAATTAAAGCAAAAAACAATGGATAAATACCTCAAATTTGGATGAAAACTGTTGAGTAATTAAAAAGGTTGAGGGGCAAAATTCAGAGAGAGAAGGACTGATAAGGTCTGGTGATGGAGAAGGAAATTGTGAAGGTGAAAGACAGGAGGAGATGAGAAATGGCAGCATGATTCAGAGGGAAGAGAGAAGGAGAGTGAAATAAACCGATCCACCTATATAACTCCATCGATCATTCACATCTATACACTAGTCTAATCATTTAATAATTTAAACGAATGAATCACCCTACTAGTAACACAATAATCGGCGTGAAATATTAAAATTAAGGCGCAGTTGTGACTGAAATAAAGAAACTGAACCATAATATTCTATCTACAAGGCAGAGTGGCATTGCTCATTACATACTGTAGGTCTAGGCTGCTTCCTGGCTTATCAGCAGCCAGAATGGCGACAGGTGAAAATACAAAGTGAAAATACTCTTATGTTCTCACGGGCTTTTCATCTTGAGAACCAAATCGTCTGTGGCCGCTTTCTTCATAAAGTTATGATACGTGCCGTAGCTTTGGCAGATACACATAATGAAACATGTATGGCGAGTCACAATAACACAAATTACTCAGCGGTGATTTTGGTTGTTCATCCGTCCCATGGTTTTATATATTGCACATGTTCATATGCTTTCAACGTATATGAATGCTTATGTGTATGTCATAATAGCGATTGTGTATCATTTTGTATCTTTTGTAATTAGTTTAGGGAGAGTTGATATTTGAGAAAGTAAAATACTTTCCAGGTGATTCTGTTGTGACAAGGCCACGGTGCAGGTAGATGATGTCGATGGTTTCACACTGTAATTTTTCAGGAATTGTGTTGGTGCATCAAGTAACGAGTAGTCAGTTGACCTGTAATAGATATGTCAAGTGTGTTATTAATTGACCTGTTCACAGCGACGGTGGTATATAACTAAAAAGGCTAGAATTTTTATTTTCTCTGATTTTCCGGGATTAAGGGGCGACTTAATTAATTTACAATGTGCATAAAAAAACTACGACCTGAAAATGAAATCACAACTCCGTACCATAATCTATCAAAAGCTTTTCATATTTCCAACACGACAGCAAAAATTTCACCGAAATATCTAAAAGAGGAAGACCAAGACTCAGTAAGGAACGCCAAAAGATCAGAAGGAGAGCAACCTTGACGAAAGCCATCTTAACGATAAGATAGAAGATTGTAAAGTAACAAATTTAGGATAGATTAAACAACAATTTAGGATAGATTAAAAAACTTTAGATAAGCAAGAGATTAAAGCTATAGGCCGGTAGTTCGAGGGATTTGAACGGTCATACCTTTTAGGAGCAGGTTGAATGTAAGCAAACTTCCAGCAAGAAGGAAGGATAGAAGTCGATAGACATAGTTGAAAGAGTTTGGCCAGGCAAGGTACACAAGCACGGAAGCACAGTTTGGAGGACGATAGGAGGGACCCCATTAGGTCCATAAGCCTTCCGAGTGTTTAGGCCAGGGAGGGCATGGGAAATATCACTATGAAGAAATTTAATTGAAAGCATGCAATAAGTCAGAAAAATCAGGAAAGGAGGGTCGAGCCAAGAATCACTGAATATGAAGTTGTAAACAAAGGTTTGAGAGAACTCAACTTTAGAGACAGATAA